>NC_064533.1:44519609-44807928 GCF_023856365.1 Brienomyrus brachyistius | reverse complement strand
TGCAGACATTGCTGTTGCGTACCATCTGATAGTTACATGGATGTACTCCTAAAGAAGATAAAAGGTCACATTAAGCAAGAAATTATTATGGAGGTTTACTAAATGCCAAATAAATCTGGGTAATTTTTTCCCCTCACTTAACTCAATAAAGAACTATTCATCTATACAAGAATGGCAAAGTATGGTCTTACACCAGGTGCTGACAATTGAGAACCCAATTATTTACAGTTTTGCAGTTGTGTTTTGACTGTGAGTAGGTTTGCACATAGGACATCGACTTAAGGGGAAAAAAAACCATTACGAAATAATTATGAGCTAGTTTGAAAAGGTAATACGTATGTGAAGTCTGGGGCCCGGAATTAACCTGCCCTGGAAATAAAACCACACCGCGGTTCAGGGACCTGACGGAAACTTCTGAGAGCTCGACAGGCAGAAAATTCATTTCTCAAACATACCAAAAAAAAAAGAGAGAGAGAAAAATTCAATGGGGCAAACAGGATATGCAAACAGGGCATATTACCCCAACCTCCCATAAATCTATGACAAAATACAGTTTGAATCCTGACAAAGGCTTGGACGGCGGGGGGGGGGGGGGGGGGGGGGGGTTCGTTTACGTGAACGAAATGGGCTGCCAAACACTCTCTGTTTCCTAAATCTTGTTTAGTTCTTTAATTCTCTACTTTCTGACCTGGATCTCGCTGTCGCTGCACATGAAAGAAAATTAGAAAGGCTCGACAGCCACAGAAGACCAGTGTCCCGCGACTCCACAACATTTGTCATTGCCAAAAACAGCGGAGTTTAATTAAGTGTTGTGGGCAGCCTAGTGAGAAACACACTTTAAATTAAACCTCTGAACACGCTGCTATTGGCTCTTTACCTTCCCGACAATCAGACGGGGGTTCGGCACAAATCCTGCCTCTCGGGACGGATGTGAGGCTGGGGGGGGGGGGGGTGGGGGGTGGGGGTGGGGGGAGAGGCAGCTCGCGCCACAACCTCCAGCGATTCATAAACGGCCCTGCTCTCCCAGAACGGTCTGTTATTACACCCTGCTTTCAGTATTCCTTCATAAACACGTCCAGATGTGGGTGATAATTAATGCTCCCCCAACCAAACATTTTTACTTATTCTTGACGTCATCATTTTTTTAGAAAAAAAAAAACGACCAAAAAAAAGTAAATTTTCTTATATTTATGCCTAATATTATTTTAGCTACATCAAGCAGTCGGGGCAGGAAGATTGCTGTTGTATCAGCATCTTCAAAAGAATTGCTTTCCTTAAAACGTCCAGTGTAACAAGTATGGGCAATTGTTATGTGATGCAACTGACAACAGAGAGGGTAATACCTTAATCGGCTGCTTTGGTATTTAAATTACATCGTTGACCAGTGTTTGAAGTGTATCTACACCTCGATCTATTCATGTGATGTAATTTAAAGTAATACCTGTATGGGGTCATCCGTCTTGGGATCGTCATCGATCCTCCTCTCCACCTGTCTCTCTACACACTGGTGTAGTAACACAGGACGAGCCCGTTTCTGCCTCTGGCCTGAAACAGAGTGGCGGCGTCATTACACCTCTCCTCTACATGCCTTTCTTTTTCCCTCCCCCCACAGTTTTATGTCCCCCCTCCCGTCCTGCCCCCTGAAGATTCCTTTTTACCACCCTCACCCCCATTGCTCCCCCTGCCCCCCCCTAACCCCCACACCGCTGATTCTTGAAAAAGGAGGGACAAAATGTGAAAATCAAGATTCTTACCTGCCGCCCTCACAGTACAACAAACGTTACTCACGCATACTTCATGCATGAAAAACGGAGCGTAATACATAAATCCTTCCACACACCCCTTTTCCACACCATTTATCCAGTATGGACTTATGGTGAGTCTGAAGGCGATCCCGCTTAACCAAGGACACCAGGCAGGGGGACACCGTGGACAGCATGACCTAAATACGAGCACAATGGAAAATTCTAGAACTCAGCTGCTGTTTCTGTAAACATGATTGGCACTGCAGAGGTCCTGCCTCCTCCACGTACCTCCTGCAATCTAGGTCCATTAACCAACTAGCCCATCAAGGTCCAGACCTTCACTACCAAAGATGAAAAACCACGTCACCCGAGGCATGGGGGCAGACTGCTGAAGGCGCCGGTTAATGTTATTTTACTGATGACGCCATCTGCAAAAATAAGAGGAGCCAAGGGGAAATCCGTATTTTAAGGCTTGACAAAAAGTACACTCATGACCTCAAGGTCGGCCGCTATGGTCTTCCAGCCCGGGGTGCTTAATCCAAACTGCTCCCCACATAAATGGGGATGCCCAGTGGGGTAAGCGGCTCTGCGCGAAAGCAGAAATCTCTAACACTGTGACTGCGAGCAGCACCTTTGCTGCCGTGCTTACAGCTTGCTCGCAAAGTGACCAGGACCCAGTACTTCCTGTGGAAGGGAGTCATATGACTATAACTATAAGAGAAACTATAATTGCTCGCTTTTCTTTACGATTTGGCACTCATCACCAACAGTAGTTTTCAATACCCAACATATTCTGATAAATAACATTCTGTATTGGGGTCTAATGCTATATATATGTATAGTAATATACTTACATTAGTGATGGGCTGGGATCCTGTTCAGCGCGTCGCCTGACTTGTGATCCTTGGTGTCTGGTGCCCCTTCATGACCCTGTACTGTAAACTGTTGGAAGATGGATGGATGGACGGATGGATGGATGGATGGATGGATGGATGGATGGATGAACAAACATGTAGATGTGAAAGATGTAAAGCACATGTACACGTATAGGAAACATTTGACCTAATTCAGTTATTCAGATATCCCGGAAGGAGTGTTGGAACAATTACCAGGGACATACAATTCTGTTATTCTTCTGTATTATATCCTGGTGTGTTACTATAGGAAATCCAGGACTTTGGCCATGTGGCTTTTTAAATGAAAATATGACCCTTTTCCAGCTCCATTTTAAGCAAGGAATCAACCATAAATAATTGCATTTACATCAACAGAGCAACTAGGAAGGAACATAAAATGATATTTCCTTATTTGATTTTAGTTCACTTTTCTGAAAATATATAAACATAAATCCTAAGGCGCTGTACTGTATATAGGGATCATACACATACACACACAAGGAGATTAACTGTGTGTTTTTTCTGTACATTTTGTAGACACTAAAGAAACCAGAATAAATTCAATTTTTGGTAGAAAATCTGTAGCTCTAACAAAGGTTTTAATTCATCCTGACGGCCAGTGGAAAAAAAAAAATCATTGATCATTTAAGCTTCCTTCTGCTAAAACCAAATGATAGATGGTCATTTTTACACATTTTTAATGTACACTATTAGCTCTATATTTAAAAATGATAATGTAATTGATTTAAAAATTGATTTATTGATGTTAATTCAAGTGTTTCACAAATTAATCACATTATAAAAATTAATTTGCTATCTTTTGCAAGCTATTATGTAGTTAACTAATGATATGAATTAATCAACTTTAATAAGAATTCAAACAGTATTGTTTAGCTAATTTGTCATTTTGTTAAAAGACAAATAAAGGGAATATTTGATTTACAGCAGGCCTTTTTTCCAGTGGTTTCGTGTTCGGAGCGTTTGTGTGACTCACAATTCAGCGTAAAAGAAAATATAAAAGTTTCGGTCCCTTAATCACGTCTGTTGTCTTGCCATTTGTATGACTGTTGATGCTGAGACACGACAGCCGCCCATTCTAATCAGACAGCAAACTCTTAGCTATGTGAACTTACCCAGCATTTCCACTCTGATTTTCCGAGCACAGCAGTGGGACATGACTGGCCCACGGAAGTGGCGTGATTGAAAACATCCATCTGACACGGGCAGCTGAGATGTAGTCTGTGGTAACAGACACTTTTCGCACGGATTGACACTTTAGCGATACGGACTTCATTTGGTGCCACAAAAGCATTCAGGGTCTATGGACAGCTATGTGTAGAACGCTTAACCTGTCTCCACTCTTCTAACATTTAGCTATCACCTTGAGAAAAACATTTACATTTCAACGCCATTGTGAGCACCTGAGTAAATATTCAGGCCTTTAATAGAATCTCTGCCCCTTGGAGATGCCGTTAAACCTTCCAGTGGCGACCATCTCCTGTCTTTACGCCCATTGATTCATCTGGTCAACGTAAAAAATAAATAAATAAAAAAAACACCGGGCTGGTTATGAACTAGTGCGTGCGAGTGATGGAAACATAAATTATTTAAAAAGGGCATATTCACTGTGGCCATTGAGCCATCAATCATATGCGGTGGCATTGACAAAAAGCGAGGCCTCAGTAGCCCTCCTATCTGCACGGGGGACAATTCTATCAGGCAGGTAGCTGTGAAGAGGCAGAGTGACCTGATGTCATCCACATTGTTACTCCATCCTTTGAGTCCCAAGCTGCCCTCTACCTCGGCGCTAGGACAGGGATGGGGAGGGCGGGATACAAACCTTCTTGGCCTTCTTTTGGGGGGCGGGGGTGGGGGGGGGGGGGGGTACTCTTCAGTTCGTCTGACAAAAAAATGAGGGAGAACAGCACCCTAAAGACGTCTTTGCGAGCGGGAAGCGACATCCGTGTTTAAACAGTAAAAGATGTTTGGGTTGGTTTTTGGAAGGTGACCCCTGAAATGCATTTCCAGCACTAAACCAAGGAATGAAGGACCATGTGGGGATCTGAGCTAATCGTGCAAACATGACGAAACAGAGGGATTATGGAGACATAAATGTGCCATTAATTACTGCGTCGTAAATATTGTAGTAAAGTGTAATTATTTTTTTAAAATCTTGTACAAGCATATTGCACACATTAATGATGATTGTCAAAAGGATTAGTACATGGGATATGCACATCTGTTAAAGTATTATTAGTATGATTGCTATTAAATAATAATAATAAATAATGCATGGTGGTGCAGTGGTTAGCGCTGTTGCCTCACACCTCTGGGACCCGGGTTTGAGTCTCCACCATTGCTCCATGTATGTGGGGTTTGCATGTTCTCCCCACGTCGTCATGGCATGTCCTTTGGAAACTCAGATTCCCCCCCACAGTCCAAAAACACGCTGAGGTTAATTGGAAGGAGGTGCCCATAGACGTGCCTGTGTGAGTGACCGGTATGGGCTTGTGTCCTGCGATGGGTTGGCGCCCCATCCTGGGTTATTCTCTGCCTTGCTCCCGTAGCCTACAGACCCCCCATGACTCTGAATAGGACAGACAATGAATGCATGAAGTGTTGATATTATTATTTTATTCCATCTTCCAACTGCTTCTTGAGTAAAGCGTTGCACCGAGTCTTAGAACCTATCACAGGCAGGAATGGGCACAAGGTCGGAATGCCAGTCCATAACAGGGCACATTTGTTATTGTTGTTATTATTATTATTATTATTGCTACAATTATAATTATGTTGGTATTAGTAGCAGTAGTAATTTATTTTGAATCAGTTTATTGACCAAGTATGTTCACATTTGCTTCTGGTTGTTAATTTATTTATTTTTGAAAATTCTTTGCTAATCCTATTAGTCTAATCGGAATCTAAATGTGTAATATGTCCATGTAATTGACCGTCCTTTCTGTGTTCTGCCTTTACACGTGTCGGGCCAAAGTCTTCCCCCGCTGTCAGGCCACCCCCCGGGTCTCTCATTGCCCCATCGGCCATGTAAAGCGAGGACTTATGTGGGCTGTAACAGTCCGCGACTCCACACGTCACCGTGACGTGTCGCCTGCGGAGGGAATCCTTTCGTCTGCCAGGAGCGCCGGGCCTTCAGCACACGCACACCATTTAAAAATACGCAGGGGATGACAGAATAATATATGGAGCCGCGATGGAAATCAGCCGGGCGCTTCGGTAGGATGCGAGTGCAGGAGACGCATCTTTGAGTTCCACCTCTAAAAGGATGAAAAACTCAACTTTGATTCATAATTGATTAAATAAATCCCTGCCACATCAAAGGCAGGAAGAGGAGCCACTTCTGTGGATGTGGAGGCCGTCAAATGGCACTTTGTTGTTTTAAATGTTCCCCGGGTCTGGGGCTCCGTACGCCCCTGAGAGCTGCGAGGTGTGGGTTTAACAAGGCAATGGCGGCCTCCTAATGAAACAGGACACCCAGAGATCTGAATGGGGACATCTGGGCGGTAATTGCTGCAATATGATTGCCTGCTTCTCCGTTTCATTTACTCTATTAGCAATTTGCCGTTAATCTCTCCCTCTCTCTCTTTCCCCTACATGGCTGGGAGACATTTGATCTCCGCTCTCATCAGCATTCCAGCTTGCTTATGTTCTCCTGAGTGGAAAAAAAAGTGTGGCTGGGATTCAAAGAAAGTGACGTTGCATGAGGCTGTTTTAGAACGATTCCTGCCAACGACGTTGACTTTGACCTCATTGACGGCTTAGCGGCATCGATGATTAAGTTCAACCAGCTGTTTTTACTCTAGCACCTGTAATTTTCTTTTAAATGGGTGCATCCCAATAAATATATTGCTTACTGTAAGGCAGATGTGCAGAGCTTTCTGGTACATGATGGTCTCAGTAAGGGCACATACAGAAATAATAATCGATAATAATAATATACACTCAGGGTGGAGACAATACAAAGATTGGGGAACAGCTGCATCTTTTTTAACGTGATTAATCTGCTCCCCACCAGTCTGTCCAGGACATTCATAATTCATTCCTGCCGTTTGCACATGACTGACAAAACTTCCAGCCAATGGCTCATTAAAAGAGCTACGTCTGCATGGGGTGACGTTTCTTACCAGCCACCGCCCCGTCTGGTGTCCAGAAGCTATAGGCCTTGGGGGGGTGAGCGTGATGGTCATGCCGGAGTTTTTATGTCCATAGGAAGCGTAAAATTATGCTACTGGTTCTGAGTTGGTGGCCATGTGACTCTGAGCGGCGTTGAGGTGGAATGTCGATGTCATTGGGTAGATCGTCCGACTCGTATCGGCCCCCACTTAGCGGGGGGGTGGGACTGGCTGGGCCGCTGTCTGGACAGAGGGCGGATGGGGTAACAGCTTCTGATGGCTTCCTGCAGCTTCAGCCGCTTAGCTTCTCAGTCTGTAGCGATGTGACAGGGTTCCCTGCCTGGGTTTCCCTAACACTGATAACATTTGTTGTAATATTAGACAAACAGCAGCGACTGACCTATTTGGATGACAGAGCAAAAAAAACTCACCAACTCCATGAAGGAGTTTTGAGCATCAGTTCATAATTAGAAAGTCTGATGTCGCCTGTGGCATGAACAGCCTGGAAATGAATTTGGGGGGAAATTACTGATCAGTCAACAATGTGCCAGCTGGGACCCGGGTCTTTAAAAAGCGGGGGGGGGCAGCCGGCCTATTTTCTGTTCCCATCCCCTATTATGAATGTACAAAAAAAACTAAACTTTGATTTCGCAATAGGTGTCTACAAAAAAAAAAATAAGTTGTGTAGCGTCGGTAATGGTCGCTATGGGGAATCTGGTGAATCGGCAGTAACTTAACATCCCAGTCAGAGCCTCGCGCAGGTGCCTCTGACCAACAAGCATGTCCATGCACCCCCCCCCAGCCCACCTTCCACGCAGACCTGAAGTACAGCTTCAGGTTTTACAGACCTGCTGTTGGAAGAGAATTATAGAAGGTTTGCCTCTGTTTGAAACACTTCATGCTGTTTTCTAGGGAAGGAAATTATCGTTATGTAACAATTTTCATTGAGGACTTTACCAAAATGCTGGTTGCTGTTTTTTTAAAATAACTTTTCTTAATTCTGTCACTCGTTTGGTACCACTTTACAATAAGACTACCCTTATAAAGGGTTTATAAATGGTATATGACGGGGTCATTTATTAGGCTGTGACACTTTGTAAATCATTACTAGACAATTTTAAACAAGTTATTACAGTTTTCTTTTAATTAATGACTTACTACTATTTATAAAAGTGAAAATGAGCCTTACTGTGAACTGGTACCTCTTTTTGCGTAATTTATTGTAAAACATTGCTAAGCAGTCTTTACATAAAAAATATATATGTATTTTTTGCCAAGCAAATGCTTTATGTGGGCTGTTTATATTTTGTAAATAATATTCAATATTCAAAACAGGTGGGACAAAACAGGAGTAGGGAAACAAACTGGACTGCGAGGGGTCAAAACGGGAAGACTAGTATGGGGAAGGGTACAGGCAATATGAGGCCTGACATCAATGGCCAGACCAGGGAACACAGGCTAGGGAAACACATGCATGTAGGACTAATAAGGTGCTGGCATGAAGCAGGTGAGGATAGTTCACGCAACAGTGTTGGGGACAACAACCTGGGGAGAATCAGGAGGGATCCGGAGGACCAGCAGCAACCCCTGCTGGTCATACTGGAGGGTGGGCAGGATGGGTCCTGACAATGACTGCAATTAAAAGCTTTGCACAATGGCATTTATAATAAATGTATTTAGCTATCATGCATTATTTTTCCACATAAAAAAGGGAGGGAAATGGGGGGGCCTTTGCGCATAAAGACATAACACGATAATAATGGAAGGAGAGATGCCTGCAGCCTGATCTCCCCTCCTGCTGTTTTCCGCTAACTGCCGAGGAGATAGTGAGTGACAGGTCTGGTCCACGGTGCGGACCTGTCACCATCAGCCGACTCAACGGGGGTCCCAGAATGCCGGGCTTCCAGGATATAACCCCATCCCCCAGCACTCAATGGCCCTGCGTTTGCCCCCCCCCCCCCCCCCCACCTCCTCGGCCGTAGCTGACTCCTGCATCACCAAGCCCATGCTAAGCCAAATGAAGAGAGAATAAGACAAGGATTCATATGCGGTGAATCACTGAATCGCCACGGCCGGGATACCAGCGCTGATCTGCGGCCTGGCGGTCAGCCCGACCGCGAGCCCGTTCCGCCAACAGCCGCGGAATCGCCGGGGCGAGCTCGGCACAGTCTCTTACAAGTTAATTAGATCTCCTCCTATCTGCTCCCTGTTTTGTGTAAACAGTCTCCGCTGGCCGTCCGACACGTGTAGTTATCTACCCAAGCACATTCAGCATGATTTCTGTCCACGAGGCCGTCGCTGTATCTGCGAATGGAGAGTGCCCCTGCTGTCCCCTCTCACCAAGGACCGATGATTTACGAAAATAGGACAGGCTGATGATTTTCATATTCATATAAATGCTTACTATCTCCCGTTACATATCTCCGCTTCCGTGCTGCTGGGAAATGCTAAAATAACTGCCATCCCAATCTCTAGACACCATTACAAATTTCTGTAAAGTGGCACGGACCTGATCCAGTACATAATCACAAGGGCCATAATGGCGTCTCCCGGTATTCTGCTCAATGTCAATAAGTTTGGTTAGAGGACAGATATCTCAAGAGGATAATTCGATTCTGTCATAACTGGTGTTGCCCTTTCAATATTCATACTCTCAATAGGTATTCTGACAGTAAACCTTACTGTTTGTGGAAGTTCTGCTTGCAAAAATTCACTGTTATGAGAGAGCAGTAATTTTCCATGACGGCATATAGGCAAAAGTCCGATATAGGGTGGCAATGACAACTAAATTCATAGGAAAGAGTAGAGTTAGAAATCATGTATATGTAGCTGGGGTTTCCACTTTTCAATCTTTCATGGTGATGTAATTTTTATCGCCCTTTAAATTATACCAGTATGGGTTTTTCTTGTGGTAGATATAAACATACATTTTTCAAAAGTAAGAGTACTGTTTTCGTCCTTAAATTTCTGCACTGTGAATTGGTCAGGTTCTCCATCACAGTGTTCAGAGAACCCATATGTATTTTAGGGGTCTCAACGCTATGAGCTGGGTTCACTAAACTGAGAAACCCCCCTCCAACATGACAAGCCAGATAAGAGGCATCCTTGTCCAAAGCAGCTTGAAAAATTTCGCTGTATAAGAATATACTTCCTAGTTAACGTCACAAAGTCCTTCCATCCATCCACTTTCCAAACACTTATATTACTGGGTCGCGGGGGGGCTGGAGCCTATCCCAGCAGCAATGGGCACAAGGCAGGGAACAACCTAGGATGGGGGGCCAGCCCATCGCAGGGCACACTCACACGCCATTCACTCTCACATGCACACCTACAGGCAATTTAGGAAGTCTAATTAGCCTCAACATGTTTTTGGACTGTGGGGGGAAACCGGAGTATCCGGAGGAAACCCCACGACGACATGGGGAGAACATGCAAACTCCGCACACATGTGACCCAGGCGGAGACTTGAACTTGGGACCCAGAGGTGTGAGGCGACAGTGCTAACCACTGCACTACCATGCCGCCCCACATCATAAACTCTTTATTGATTAATGTTATGTCTTTTTTTGCAACAGCACAGCTCAGAAAATATAGGAAAGTTATTCTTGGGCTACTAGTGTCGGAATACTCACACTTCTAAGAAAGGTAGCCCATAATATATCGGGAGCAGCAGCTTAAGCGGAGTAATTTGATGGGGACGTGGCATGGGCCGACTTCTGGCGAGCAAAGGCACAGAGCAATTAAGTAGCTAAACAGACAATGAAGACAGTCTAATAAAGGAAATCTACATTTCTTGCCTCGAAATCTTATGGGGCAGGGATTTCGGCGTTTAATTCAAGCCGGGGGATTGATTAATATTCACATTCTAATTCCGAAGATCCTGACACGCCACTGGGGTCCTTGTAAGAGCCCTGTCTGATAACATTTGCTCTCTTCTTTATTCTTAACAGATGTTGCGGCAGGACTTTTCATGGGCTGACGGTGCCAAATGTAGCACACGGACGTATGTTCGACGTTATTACATTGAATTTGTGCTGCTTATAGAGGTGTCTCCTGATAAAAAAGCGAAAAGATAATATATATATTTAAATTAATATGCGATAATCAGTTTTTTTTTTCTGGAGAAAAACTGACCAATCAGCACACTGAGAGTTTATTCCCATTCTGTGATGCATAGTAACCCACCATTAAATACTAGCTCACAAATACACAAAATGAAGGAATGTTTATTCTCAAGCCAGTCATTTTCCAATTTCAGCTATTCCAATTTAAGTAGCATTAAGGGTACAGCTGCTGTCCTTGAAATAGCTTTCAATGAGACCTCAAAACGGACATGTGGTAACTGACACGGTAGGCATAACAAATCCCTACCACCCTACCCATAATGCCTTGTCCCTGACAGCACGCTACTGTTTATCAGTTCCATCTGAGGCCAGTGAGTATGCACATTCCTCTGTCCCTACCAGTCCCTCCTGTCATTCACAAGCTAAATCTCCTACTATTTGGGCCCATTGATTGGTATTATTGTTTTTAAATTGCACTTTAAAACATAATCTCAGCTGTCCTCATAGATCTCCTTTAACAAATGTCGGTGTGCTGTTCTCCATAACCATGTCCTCCATAACCATTACTCTTCACAACTCAGGCAGAGGTAAAGGAGAGCTGGATAAGTCCTTCCAGAATGGGCTGCAGTGATATTTAAAATATTCTTCATGAGAAACCTTGTTGCAATTCGTTCAAAAAATATTCAATCATGTTTTTCCATAATATCCATTTTCCAGTTAGTAATGGCGGTGTTAATAAGCGTTTCCTTACGGCTGACGCAAACGGTCACTTAGAATCCATGAAACAAATGAGAAAAACTCCCCAAACCAACTCCACTCCTTACGTTAAAATGTTTATATTATAATGACATCTCCTAACTGGACTGCTAAAAATTCCCAAGCATTTCATGGAAACTCAGGCAGCATTTAGACTTTTCAGTATAGACCATGCCTGCGGCTACCCTTCCAAAACAGTCACACGCCATACTTTAGGCGTTTGCATGACAAAGGGTCACGTGTTTCTCCGGCGTACACAAAAAGCAGATTAGCCATTTCATCGTGAGGCGCTCACTCCAAGTCACTTGACAAGGACATACCCGAGACATCACTTCACCAACATTACTTCTCTCATCTTCCACTCAAGCCATGCGTGATTTATTATTAATGCTTAAAAATGCCAGTATAATAGTTCAGATTTTTCACACGGGGGTGGTCCAAGATGTGAAGGGGGGTAACAAAAAAAACACCTTTTCCCTCCAAAGAGCATTTTCATTCTGATGCATGTAAATTCATCAGATTGATGGTAAGAAAACCACACACAAGGTTAATCTGCTATGACTGTTAAAATTTCCATGATATCCTGCTTGAATATCGAAGCAATGTGGGGTGAACCATGCAATTTATCCAAATTATCATTATTGTTTCTTTATTATTATTGACCCGTGATTTACAGACCTTTGTCACCATGCAAATTTTCCATATATTAAAGTAAACAAGATTTTAGGGTTTAATCCTGAAAGAATGTAGTCTGTCCATGACGATGTAAAGAAGGTGCTCATATGCACCTTTCCTCTGTTCTTTTTTCCTCAGTGCAACCGAAATAAAATAGTTATTAAAGCGGGATTTAGGGTTTTTTGTGCGGTCTGGAACTGTTAATTCTTTGATTCTTGGGGAGTTTTCAAGGCACACCAGGGCCATTCCTTACACCAAGCAGAGTCAGGGGGAAATTCATCACGCGCTTTATCCCTGAGCAAACGCGCTGGCAAACATTGACAAGCCTTCCTCACAGCCCTGTCGCTTATTAGACGAACTCCCACGGAAACGAGAGTTCGCCTTGCCCGCAAGCCTGTTGATTGAAATGAATTATATATAGTGAAATGCAATTATTCGTAAACACTGGTGTGAGTGGTAAACGGAGGGGGGGGGGGGGGTGGAATCTCCCCAATGGACCTTCCCCTCAGGTGTTATGGGTGCCAGGCCGCTGACCGCTAAGGCTAAATTCATGTTCCACGTGTTGAGGGATGAAGAACATGGGAGCAAGTGGGTTTTATTTGACTGAATTAACAAATGCTGAAAACAAATGAGATCACTGTGGATCCAAAACGAAGAGAAAACACAGGCAAGGTTTGACGTTAATGCCGAGACTGGGGACCACAGGACTGGGAAGCACTTAAATACATGACTAATGAAGGACCAAACAAGAGGCAGCTGGGAGTGATTCACACAAGAGTTAGGAACAGGAGTTGAGACAACAGGTAATAGGCGTGGCTCATTAGGCCACACTAGGGAGAAAACAGGAGGATATGATGAGCAAGGTGTGACAGGATAGCGATTGCCTTTCGGGGTTTTCATTACTGGCCTCCAAAGAGGATGGAAAACCAAGGTTCTTCATCTCTGTAATATACAAACTATACTGCTACTGTAAATATATTAATGTACCTGTTTCAAATCATGGAATCACATTACAGTCAGAAAAAGTACGAGTCTCTACATCTAAGGGGTTAAATAGTCTCTGACAATCATGACCAGTTAAATAGGCAACATGGGTTTGTGTTACATGTCTGTAGTGGAATAACCCATGCAGATTTTCCTTTTGATCACGGGTACCCCAGGCATCTATCATGATGTGCAGCCATAAGCTCTCAAGATCTAAAAGATTCCCAGAGCAGATCCCAAAATATGCAAATAACCCAATAGCAAATTATAAACAGCGCATTAATTTTACGCAATGAAAACTGTCTCCAAGAAACTATCCCAAGAAATAATATCCCATAGTATGTTAGATAATCTGTCTGAACACGGCTTTAAACTTATTGAGCGGAACACTATTTTCTAAAAAAAAAATCAATCTAAATAAAATAAAATGATCAATAAAGCATGCTGACTGTAAAAAATGAGTGCAATGACTTTAATTTAGTGTTTCTCTGAACATAAAACAACCACATACTATTGCCTTGTCCTCTTAACAGATATCATCACGCCTCAGAATGATAAATACTGACCACTAACACCAGGCTAATTCTGTTATCTACAAAGTGTGGTTAAATTTCACTTCTGCAGCCTGTGGCAAAGAGTATCGGGCTGTAAATCCGTCTTACGCAGTAGATTAACTGAAGAAAAGTGGATTACTAACTGAGTAGTATTCAACAAAAATTAAACAGCAGTGTAGCATATTAAAAATTTTAACGAAACCAAGAAATGACAAATATGTTTAATACGTAAAAAATATATTAAAACACCGAGAGTAACGCATAAGAAATTAAATGGGAATTTTTTTTGGGGGAGTTTTGTGAAAGCTGCAGTAAGGGGCAGCAGGCGACACAGGAAAAGTTTGCCAAGCGTGTTTATGGGAGCCGTGATGTCTGCTGATATCACATTATCTCGCAGGGATCTTAACGTCTAACGGTTCCTGTATCTTTTTGCTTCACTTTGCTCCGCTCGCCAAAAAATATTGCGCGGTTTTCCCAGATCGCAGGGTGCCTGCACCCCTAAGCCCTGCAATGTGGAAGGTTCAACTGTAATCACAGTAGATTTGGGGGACAAGCTGGTCAGTGCCTCTTTAGCTGTATAGGTGATTTATGTTCTCATTTGCCCTGTTTTACGCAGTGCGAAGCCATGCGGTTAGATGTATCACTGTCACTGATCTGCCAGCTTCACATTTTACTTGTCATTTTATTTGTTACATTGTACATGTGTGTTGTGAAATGCTTTTTCTGCCTGCTTTCTGGATTATGCTCCAAAGGGAAATATGTAAGACAATGAAAAATAATAATGTTAAAATAACAATAAAATTAAACTGTAAAATAAGACAATAAACGCAATGGAATCTTACATAAGGCTTTGATCAGAAGGATGTAAAATGAAACGTAAGGAGTAATATGTGTGTGTGTGTGTGTGTGTGTGCGCACGCACCTTGCGATAAACTGACATCCCATCCAGAGCACTTTCTGCCCTGTGCATTCTGGGATAGGCTCCAGGGCCCTGCACTGGATAAGCGGCGACAGAAGATGGATGGATGGATGGATTAATGATTGTTTAAAGGGGTGACTAAGCCATATGTTAGCAATAAGCGGTCAGGTCAGGTTTGCGGAGGATGTCAAAGGGGGCGGCAGCATCAGTGACGGATGCTCTGACCGCGTTTCCACAGCATCCCATCACCTCCCGGCCAGGATTATGGGTGGCCATCGTTAGACGCTCGATGCGGCGCGTGTGCCTGTGACAGGATCCGTCACGTTTGTTTACACGCCGTCACCCTGGCTCTGCGTCGCGGAGGAGCTGCACTCCGTGGCTGACCCCGGGGTGGATGCTGCCTCCGCCGATCTTCTCGTCCATCCCACCCCGGGATCTGCCGACGCTCATGTAATACATGGCTCCGGGAGGCCAATTTTTTTTACCACGGTACGACAAGTGGAAAGAAAAAGGGATTGAAAAAAAAATTATAATAAACAAATGCATCAGCTTGTGAGTGACATTTCTCAAAGAAATCTACAACCATCTGTTTTTGTCTGAAGGATTCGGACGTGGTGGATATGCTTCGCCATTTCCCTCTCTTTGAACAAAAATGAATTGAATCTTCAGTCGCAGAAGTGATCTATATTTCCATGATATTCTGTAGAGGCTAAAGAAACATTAAATAACACCTAAAGGTGAGCCTCTACTATAGTATTCACAGCTCATCTTTATAAGAAAAGCAAGTCACTCTTAATGAGAAGTGTTATGGTCCGAAGGCACTGAGGGACCATCCCCTTAGCGCTGATTGCTTTTGTCATTTCTTGGCATCGCAGGGTTTCCCGCATCGGCCACTCTGTCACAACAACGCCAGATCTCAGTCGCAGCTCGACGGCAATTGTATTACCAAACTTAAAAAGCACCTAAAAGTGTCATTTAAATACCAAACTATGGTTTAAGTAATAGTCGACGGAGTGATATTTAAGTGGAGTTTAAGCACACCTCTAATGGCTGCGAGAGCCTTTTTCCTGGGACATATGTCTCTTGCTGAGTAGTGATTATGAGTCATGGGTGAAGAGGTCTTGTGTGTAGGTCTGCCTGTAAACCCCACTTCAGGCTGCCAATCTTCCCTTCGGCAGAGTCTAAGAGAGGCACGCGGCACGTTGTAGCTACCCTTGTACGCTGTCATCCTCCAGGTGGTAGCCGTGAAATTATTTTCATTAAAAAACACTTCTTTACGCCTTTAATGCTTCCAGAAACCATAAAAAAACCTGGCACATTCTGTACAGATTTTTGTTGCAGGTAAGGGGGGGAAAAAACCATTTTGAAACCATTAAGGGTGTCTACAGTCTTATTTTCTGGCTTAATTGAGGAAAAACAACCCGATAATGGAAATGGAAGCATTTTTGTAAGAACGGGAAGGAAATGGGCAGGTCGAGTCGTCTTTGTTTCCTTGTATTAACTCTCGTCGCAAAGTTCGTAAACGGACCGTGGGCTCACCAAGGCTTTGCTGGAGACAAACACTGGCACGGTCATTTCGGGTTGGGGGTGATTTTTTTACATTACTCGGGAACACTCATGCATGGTGCTTTTTGAATTTGATATTATGTGTGAGGTCAGGGGGTCAGATGTCAGGAAGGGCTGTTAATTTCACAGGGTTAGGGAATGGCGTGTCCGGAGCGAACACAGATCACTTAGCACCAGCCCAGTGACCGCCCAGAAGTATTCTCTTCCTTTTTTCTCCTTCTCTATTTGTTAACCGTGCCTTTGGGGACCGCTGATCTCTCGGCCCAGGGCTGGGCCTGACACAGAACGGCGAAACATTGATTCAGTCTCGCCGGTGCATGCTTGGGTGATTCCAACGTTGCGGTCTTCCTCAAACGCCTCAGGATGATCACAGCGGCACCTTCACACCAATGTGATTTCACTCGCTCCTGCATTCTTATCGCAGCTGCTCACATTCGTAATTTCGCTTCATTCAGACAATGCAGGAAAAACAATCAATAAATCCGCTTTTTTTTTTTTTAACAACACTGACTTTAGTCATCAAATACACTGTAATATTATTGTTCGGTTTAAAGGATAGAAACAAGTCAGACCTCGTTTTCGTTCACAAACCCATAATCTCTGACTCCTGAGCTTTTAATTTGATTGAATTAAATTCATTGTTTGAAAACAGAGCAGCATAATGTGCTGGAGAGATACATCACAAGCGGCGTCTCCTAATTGGTGTTAGAAATTTGCATATGGATTCCGGTTCGATGTTTAACCAACCTTTAATCCACCTGGTTCAGATGTCTGCGGTTTGAAATTCCGGAGTTGGTCACGTGACTCACCCTCCACGCTAATGTCACAAACATGGTTCGGCTTTGGTGATAAAAAGGCTGTAATTAGCTTTTTAGCTGGATGACTTGGTAAGTATTTTAGTCACGCCTGTCGCGGTCTCGCCTCTCCGTCTACATGCAGCCATCTCTAAAATTTCTTTTGTTCAGGGCCCTCACACGAAAAAGACATGGTAACGCCAGGAAACTGCTTTCTGAGGCACTAGCACTTACATCCTCCTGGAAATATATAATAAAAACTATATGTATATATATATATATATATATATATATATATATATATATATACACACGTATCGCTTTGAAAACTACATGCAAAAATGGCAGCAGTTTTTGTAATCATCTCCTTATCACGTACCTGTAGTACCTATGACACACACAACACACAAGCTACACATACAAGCATGTTCAGCTGATTCTTAAGTACTGCCACTTCTACTTCGTCGGCTGCTCAGCCCTTACCAGAGACCTGAGCATCAAATACATTTTTCAAAAAGACTGTTGCGATTTTCCCAGCATTGAATGTAAGCGTCAGTACAATGGCTAAGAAGCAGGGTTACAGGTGAGGAGTGACTTCTGAAACACAGGGTGGCTCTTTCATTTCCTGTGTTTTCTCCTCTGCACAAAGCTGCTGCTTCTCCTTAATTCCCTCTTACCCCCAAACTCTGCCATTGTTTGTTTTTCAGGACCGTATTTTATCGCCCATTTTAATAGGCCGAACCAAACAATTTCCCCATTCTTTACAGGCGGCTTCACTCTTCCCACGAGGAATAAATTGCGCCTTATTTCCATGAAATGCTGGGATGACACAGATCTTTCGTTTGCATAAAAGCATGAAGAATGTGTCTAATATCGGCGGTATTCATCTGCTAAGTGGACATTTGCATGGGGCGAGCAATGGGAGGAGAGATGCTGTCCCTCTCCTGTGGTGACAGGACTGCTCTGGGATGACATCTGACAGCTGTGACAGTGTTGGGGGGAGGGGGTGGAGTTGGTGGGGGTGGGCGGTTAGGCGACTCGCAGAGCCTGTGATCCAATTATACCGCGTGGCCCCCTGTCAGACCCTGCAGTTTGACTCCAGCCTCTCTGAGGACAGTATTGATCCCTTGTCATGGGGTGACCACTTTCCCGTCGCGCAGCCCTGGTGAAACTGAACTTTCCACTGGCCTCCCCCTCAGCCCCGCCCCTGCCTCCCCTCCCCACCCTCACTCCTCCTGAGTTGCCCCCAAGCACCCTCCTAAACGACGGGGGTGACGGAACACAGGCCCATGATGCTACCAGGACTGGGAGGGCGGGCCTTGAGGGGCAATCTCGGTGGTCATGGCCCGCTCGCCTCAACCAGCATCTCAGCTGGTTCTGACATCAGCGTCGAAGAGCTTCGCTGCCGGCACACTCCTCGGCAAGCGGCCGATTTCAGATGATGAAAAGGCCATCGCAATTAGTGTGCTCTGGTTAGTTTCTCGGCGTGACAGCAGACTGTTTGATACAATGGCAGCTGCCAATAACTTTAGCCTACAAAGAACAGACAATTAGTCTCTTGCCCATTACTACAGCAAGTCCCCGATCTCCAGACCTTTCGCAACAGCTGCGGCAATGAGACGTCCCGGGTCAATAGGCGATAATGCTTCGGGAAGCAGCGGCCCAGAGCAGAGGTTAATCATGCCGCGTCCAGAAGCGGCGTATCACGCGTTAGGGCTTTTTTGTCAGTACCTGCCCGCCGTCAAAGGAGACGTAGCGAGGGAGGATCCTCTCCGATCACACGTTATTTACAGCCAGCCTTGTTACGGCGGTGAGATGCCGGCCGCGGATGCCTGCCTGATTTCCATACTGACGGACTGATGGTTTTGCGTTCCTTTTGAGAGCAGGAAATCTGTTCCACTCAGAAATGTGGCCAAATTGTCGGTGGACGTCCAAAGCGTGGGGCCATGATTTGCTGCTGAATTGCAGATGATTGCTAAGAGAAAACACAAAGGAAACGTGAAAAAGTATATTTGTTTGAATGATGCAAAAATGGAAATAACAGAGTCAGCACTTATTCAGAGGTGTGTTTTACTAGCTGTTTGAGCTTTTTATGTTACAAGAAGATGCATGCCGGTTATTTGTTTGTTTGTTTGTTGGCTTGCAACCCTGCACTAGATAAATGGAATTAACAACCTGTTATCCTCTATAGAGAAAAGTATATGTAAAATAAATGTGAATTTGTATACCATTACACGAATCACTCATTCACTTATTAATGTGCAAGGTGCTACACAGATTTATTTAAAATATAATTCCGCGGCAAAAAAATGTAACTGAATGAGAAATTATTGATCAATTGATCGGGTTGATTGATTAATCGGTTGGTTGACTGGATGAAAACACTGATGTGAAGAAGTCTGCTATTTTCGTGTGTAAAGAATAAAGGTAAGCCAGCTGAACGTTAAATTAGCGTGATGACGTAATGAGCCTAGCGCTCCACGATCGGCTACAGTCTTGCTCGCGCTCCAGTGACTGTCGGTACCTCAGTGATCACCGCGGCATGAAATTAGGCTCGACGTGGGGAACAAAGAAGCGCGGTTCCCCCTTCACGGTGCAGCACGAACACGGCCTGGGCCACTCGTGCGCTCGCTTGTGACAAGGAGCGGTAGCCGGGGATTTCCTGAATTCAAGCTCAACGAGTATTCATGTGGGCTCTGCGCTTCTCACAATTTCTATGTGCTCTTTCCCCACTGACGCAGTACGGATGACTAAATACTGTGGAAACACTACGGAACATTCAACTTTTTCACATTTTATCTTACAAAAGGGGAACGATAATTATATAAAATAAAAGATATACATGTATCCGTCACCCTGTAGCAGATTTCTGGTTAGAAAATGGATGGACAGGCTTGATGTCTTTGAAAATCTGGAGAGTTGTGAAATAAGGCTAAATAACATATAGAAAATACTAACATGACTGAAAGAGGAGAGAGTAGATTTACAGATGAAACAAAAATCTGGACTATTTACAATATAAGCCCTGATTTAACATTGATATTAACAGTTATGTATTTAACTGACACTTTACATACAGAGAATAAATCAACTTGCAATTAACTATTAATTGTGACCCATAATGACCCATAAGGTGTAGCCACTACAGAATCAACACACTCTGCACGAAGGTCAGAGTCTCGCACCACCCATGCGGCACTTTAAAAGGTGATGATTTCAGTCATATTTCCTGTGAAACCCTGTGATTTATTCACCGGCTGTGGCAACTTGGACTTTTGGACAAGTGATAAACCAGCTCATTAAATAATCAATAAATCAGTTTGGGTTGTGAACATGGGGTGAGAAGTGAGGATTGCCAGCGAGGCAAATAGATCATCTCCAGTATGCGGTCACGTCTCCTAGTGGTTCTGTTGCAGCATCTAAACTTAGGGAGGGAATGGGGAAACTGCAGTCCAACTAGGGAAATGGACTGTGGACGCACCAGTGATCTGGACAAGGCCGGCTGTAAGACCAGCAGTCGTGTTTCTCCTCTGAACAAAGTAATCGCTCATGTAATTAATTTGGGGCAAAACTTGCGGGGGGAAAAATAGCCCAGATCTCTTGCGAGCACGTGACTGGCCCACTGCGAGATCCCATTCAGTTTATTTCAGGACCAAGGAAAGCGAAGTGGATGCTTATCCCATGAACTGCATAAATCATTGCTTCCGAGGACACTTCTGAGTCGGATGGTGAAAAGTGGAATTCCTTTTTTAACGTTCCCTAACCTACCATTTGTCTCTCACATAGTGTCTCTTAACTGCTTGGTGAATAATATGCTTTGGTGGATACTTCTTGCTTGCTTACTGTCCAGGAACCTTTAGCTTGTGCCCCCAATGTGTGAATTTAGTTGTAATTTTAGAAGGTGTCAGTTTAAAAGTCTGATGGATGAGGTTGCGATTTTATGACTGAACGTCAGTCTTTTCCATTTGAAAACATTAGTGCTAATAAATATTCGAATAATTACAATAACTTATCAGCTACTTAATTGTAGGTTTAAACAAGAACTGCACTGGAAAAAAAAAGTTTGCTGTATCCAGCCAAAACTTTTTATTTCAATCAAAAGTTCTGCTAGTTTTTGTATGACATCCTGTACGACAATCAATTAATTGATTGATTCTTTGAGTTATCAGATGAGAAACACTTTATAACTCCCTTCCAGGGCTGGATAATCTCAGCTGAAAGCACAGGAATCATGCATTATGGATTACGGATATAAATTATGACACAACCTTTCTTTCTCATTCTGCTGTACAAATGCACAATTAACACGGCGTCAGGCATAGCATCCGTTTAACGAGCTCAGACAATCAAACCCCCAATGCCCTAAAATTACAGAAATTATTGTGACAACGCCAAAGCTGTGAAGTGCTTATTTTAATTCTTTTTTTTTTCTTCCCTTGGAAAACATGAGTGTTTTTAAGTGTGAAAGTGCCAGGCCAGGATTGTTAAACTGAAGATTGCATTTGTCTTGCCTACCGCCGCTGAACACTGACTCTCGTAAGTAGACCCAGAAGGGAAATCAAGGACTCTGTCTGATTAATGTACACAGCGGATGTCCCTCCTGTCACCCCTGCCTCCTCTCATCCACATTTTGGGAGGGGTTCAAACACGGAGCGCCGATCGACCACGACAGCCCCGACACAGACTCGCGTTGGAGCATCTGGCTCTCTTAACAGTTAAATAAAGCGCGATCTTGTACCTTTAAATATTAGTTTAACTGTAATTAATGAATTAATGGGTTGTGCCAGGGAGACTGTGACAAGATCTGAGTAGCAGAGTCAGCGATTGCATTCCACTTGGCAGACTTAAAGGTCTTTTCGGACATTATAAAAGTATGAAAAATAGCAGGCAGCTCAATCCAACATAATTGCCTCCATGCGCTGTTTTGTATGCAACTGAAATCAAACATATCAATGCTCATTATCTTTTTAGGGAGAAATATATGGAATCAAGTCAAGGATGAACTACTTTGGGACGTGACTGTATCTTTTACTATCCGTGACTCTTGTAACAGCTGTTCCTGATTCTAGGATATGTTCTGGAATTGATCATGAAGTTAATTAAAGGCCAGGTGCAGCCAGAACCAGTGTTCTTTGTAGCTGGTGAACAACATTACACTTGAGTTGGGCCCAGATTTTTTTCTGTGTTTTTATTTTTTTAAAACATACAGCACCATCATCAAGCGGTCCGACCTGCAATTCAGCTGCCGTCCTCAAGGTGGCCCTGTAGGCATCCTCTCTTCAGCATCCATTCGGTAATCAGGAAAGGCATGTGTCTAATTATACAATTAAGAATTAATCATAAGGTAACCATGCAAAATAATCAGTTTGTTGCTGATCTTATTGAGCGCATGTAGCGAAAGAGAGACGCTTCAAATGTCAAGCGCATTTGCCCTGATGACGGAGTGAAACGATACCAAAGATATCAAAGGCGTTTATTTATTTTGCTTGGTCTCCCATGTTTTTGGCTCACACACTTCAGCAAGGTAATGGTGGAAGGTTGGAGGGACGATGTAATACTGGGAGCTTGATATTGGAGCGTTAATCAGAGTGAACATTCCTTTTGATGTAACGGGGTGCCCATTTTTCAGAACATTTACGGTAAAATTAATATAACAGTCAACTTGAAGACGTCGAGTTTGTCTTGGGTTACATTAGCTCTCTAGCAACAAAATTGAAACATTTATTGGCCTCTTATAAATGTAGTTTGGTGGAGGACCTGGTCGTTTCACTTAATTAGCCCAGCAGCTCCTCTTTTTCTCGTCCAATAGAGCGAAGCTGTGCGTTATTAATGCAGACAAAATATCGAGGGTCTAGCTTCTTACTATGTGCAATCAGAAATTCTCCATCACCAACTGAAATGAAGACTTTTTTGACCAGAATCACAACCTCATACTGTGACTACAGGCAAACGTTGAAATGTAAAGTAAGAACCCTAGGGCCTGAAGGATTACAATATATCAGGTATTTTTTAGCTACTTAGCAGACACAGTGATCTATAACTTTATTCATCCGTCCGTGTCGTCATAGTCCTTTATCCAGTAGCGGTTTGGACTCAATTCCCAGTGCCCTGTGCCTCTAGCCTATTCCCAGAAGCACAAGGCACAAGACAGGGGCCAGCCTGGAGTCCCATTCATATACACCCACTAGGGGAAATTTAGAGGTAGTGATTTAGCCATCTGCATGTTTTTGGAATGCTGGAGGTAGCCAGGGTTCCTGGACTTATCATGAGCATAGAAATAGACACGAATACAGAATTCAGGTGCACATTATGCCACGAATTAGCATTTTTCATGTTTGTATACTCTAGTATTTGTTCTCAGTTGCTTCTAATGAATACACATTGATGCTACATCTGTAAACCAGTAGTGTCTCGCAGAGCATGACTGGAAAACCTTCTAGTCACAATTCTAGATCTTTAAGCATTACGGTGGATGACGACATCCATGCTTTTGAAGTGCGTACTATACTTTGCACTTTTAACGTGTGTTTTAATGTGTGCTGTTTTTTTTCCTTATTTCTGCTCAGCAATGCAGCGAAGCCAGTTAATAATGAAAACTGTTGGACTGCGGGGCTTAATTTCAAGCCACTCGGCAATAACATGGCGTGTGGACGCACAAGCGGAGGAAATGGTAACCGTTCGGCTACCAGTGAAGATGCCAGTTAGGATCCACGTCTGGATTAAAGGAAAATAAAAAGGCAAGAAACAGAAATCAAAAAGACTTTGTCTTGCATGTGAGTGGAAAACAGTGGGGAAAATATTCCAGTAGTTCAATAAATTTTTATCAATAAATATAACCAGAAGTGACTATTACTAACACATAGACCAATAATGCATGTTATTTCAAGAGGATAAATTTTATTTCTCTTGTTCTCAGTGCTTTATTTTTGTAGTTGGATACAGAAATAACCGATGACGCATGAATTTGAACTAAAAACTTGCATGACATCTCAGTTTTATTTCATTAGCACCTTAATAGCTATCAGGTTTGCGAATGTCTTTTTATTTAGCAAATTATTTATACCTGTTTCATAAAATGAAGATTTTATGTAGTGGATGAAACTACAATGAAAGGGAAACCGACAAAATGTCCCTGTTTCTACCAGCTAGTCGATTTGACTCTCTGACTGCACAGTCTGATCATGAAATTACATCGGCATTCGCTCTAAATGATTCTCCAATTTAGTTAGGAGTACGCCATGCATAACATCCACTCAGACTAACACTTGGGAGAGCTTCTCAAGAAGATAATTAATAATTCATCTCAGATAAGGAAAAGATCTATATTTATACCGTCTTCTTGGGCCGCCATAAACTTCCTGACGATTGTTCGTTAATGATTCCGAGTAAATTCCTTAAAATGGTAATTTGTCATCCTGTCACTTAATTTGTGACCTAAAATTCCTCACTAGAGGCATCATCAAATAAATTAATCACTATCCGGAATCCATTTCTCTCTCAAGCCTGCTATTATTGCACAGTCCTCCTGAGTTTCTTCTCATTTACATATATTTAATGGGCCAGTGGTGGTTGGTTGTGCCCAGTAAAGCACTCATCTCATGTCAGGTGAAATATTCCCACTGCCACTATCAATAGTCGAGGAAAATGCTTTCCCTGCTTTAATCCGGGACCATGAGGTGATTCCAGGGCAGGCCCCGCTCATGCCTCTTACTGCTTATGTCCTTATAAGTAATATTAGTACAGGATCCTTTATGACAATACCAAGATATGGCTTAGATGGCAAATTTCACTTCCAAAAAGTCATATTGGTCGTGCTTTTAATTCTCTCCCAATCTTCCGGCATGATTTTCCCAATCACAACCTCATTAGTGCTTAAATATGTATTTTTCTTAGAAAGTATCTGGGACTAATAGTATGACCGTGTGAACAATCACTTAATCCTGTGCGCAAGTATCCACGCCCAGTCTCATGGTGTCGTAATTCCTCTCTCAGAGGAATACCCGGAGGTTATGATATTACTTCTGCCTAAAGTGTCTGTGTAAACCTTGAGTCTTTTTCTATATCTAGAACGCGAAAGTTGTACTTGTGGTCTTGGCCAGAGTGGTCTTGCTAACATGCCCCCCAAGAGTGAACTTAGGGAGCAATGAATCATGGGATTGGTCTTGTTTAATGAGGAGGCAACTAGTGTGTCCTTGATGCATCTGGGGATTTTTACTGTCCTCTGTACTTCTGCTCTTAGAACTGGAACTCGCCTTCGGCAGTGGAAGATGACATAAGACGGGTACACAAGAACACAAGTATGGCGAAGTGCACATAATGAGAAACACCCCTTGACCGCTGCATCATGGCCTGAGATCACCAGGACGGCTTCTGGCTGGCAGGCCATGTTTTTAAGAAACTAGACGTTCCTACGAGATTCTGTTAGGCAGCTCGCATTTCAAATATTTTTCAAAGCTCGTCACTTCCGTCTGATTTAATCTTAACACAATGGAAGGTTCTAGGCACAGTTGGGTCTCTGCAGGCATGTGTGCCGAGACCATTAACGCACGCTACGCTGTGCCTGCTGCCAGATTGACATCTCAGCTGTTATGCAGCTGCCGAAGGCCTCGCCCTTCCCGTCTGAAGCAAAAGTGACATGATTTAAACTTATTGGGCTATCGCAGTTGACGGAGGCAGTGAGAGCAACGCTTATTGCTGTCGCTGGGTGTTCTGAAACACGCGTGACGTCATTTGCTCTGTGGAAGAGGAAACCTTCTGAGACGTGAATTGAAATCAATTGGCTTTTTCATGGGGGGGGGGATTCAGGGAGCCAGGAGTCAGGGTAGGAGTCATGGACTGCGTTCCATTTGAACTAGTAACTCAGAAATTCCGAGTTCCTAGTTGGAATTTTCAGCTGGAATGCCCACTCAAGTCAGAATTCAACCTCGTGAACTCGGAGGAATCGACACAGCCCTGCACTCAGAATCCAAGATGGCTGCACCCTTTATCAACAGAGGTTAAAGCTGTAGTTTTATACTGTTTATTCGCACTTATGGCTTATTTGTTGGTCGTACACGCAATACTATCTAACTTGTGGACATGTTACTATGAAATTTTAGGCGTAAAACACAGTGTAATGTGTTTTTATCAACTGATATTGCTAACAGTGGCTAACAATTAACTGGGCTAGAACTGAATTTCATGCTTAGTCGGATTATTTGTTGGATTTAAGGTAGTCTGGGCTAAATGTAACTGAACAAAGATAAAGCCCATTTTAACCAAAATACCTCAAATCCGACAAGTTGCCCAGCTAAGCAAGAAATGGGTTCCTGGTATTGCTAAATGGCTTTCCAACTTGCTGTACTGGAGCACGTTTAGCCAGTTAGCCAGGTGTTAACCTGGTAGCTACTTTGCAGTAGCATCTGACATTACAGAAGTTGTCCTTTTAGATTTATTTTTTCCCCACAATAAAAGTCAGAAAAGATCCAAATAGGGTCATTCAGGGGTCAACAGGTTTGGGTTTAACCAGACGTTCGCCGCCGTCAACCTCCGTCTTTGAGAAACGGACATGGGATGACACAGGGACACCACAGCCGAGGGTGTTGCTGTGGGACCGCTTTGTCCGTGATGGATTTATGTTGCGACTTCAAAAACGACACCCCAAAAACTCGGTCCCCCGGGATCCTTCACGCGCTGGTCTTCGCCTGGCCTCAGGAGTCTTCTGCCAGTGTTTCAGGGTAGGTCACGCACTCTGTCTAATGTTGTAAAATCAATATCCAGCACTTGGTCTGCGAGGCTTACCGGTGAGGTGCCCCTATGCTCCATGAGGCCTAGAGAAACATCTGCTGCTGGTCTGTTTTCACCATGACTCATGAATACCGTATGGAACCAGCTGCTGTTTGACCCACCTCCACCCTAACCCTCCGCCCAAACCCCACCCCACCCCGGATTGAGGGTGTGACACCGTCATCATGTACCTTATTCTTTCAATCCCATTACAAGGATAAAATTCACTTTTAGCCCCGTCTCCATCTCCTTTAATATTCTCCTTTGTAGTGCGATTCTCCGATTCTGCTCTTTATTTATTTCATATCCGGCAAATTACAAACTTGTGATGTGCCATTGTTCCCCAAAACAATTTCATGCCTTTTGAATATAAATATTTATAAAGATTCCCCCCCCCTTTCTCCTACAAAGTCCGCTATGCAACCTTCTTATTTCCTTGCAATGTAATAGAGCCTTAAATTAAAAAGGGACAACAGAGCTTTGAGGTTTTTCACATTAATCTAGATTTAATATTCATTTCAAAATACATTTTCCTATTAATTAAAAGTAAACCATGTATTGTATGGTACATTATCTCACTAACAGCCCCATGTGGAGATTATAAAGTGGAAATCTAATGGTGTAGACTTTAGCATTTAGTTTTCACCCAAGTCATTTACATATCTGTAAGAGGACTCAGACATATATGCAAATAAGCAGAAGCCAGTGCCTATTGCTCAGTTTGCCACGAGAGTCAAAGGAGAAGTTTCTCTCTCTCTCTCTTTCTCTCTCTCTCTCTTTCTCTCTCTCTCTCTACTCAGCGAGATAATCTAATGAGATTTGGTACAGCTTCCATTAGAACGGGAAGAGAAATCTGATTATTAAGGAGAGGCGTGTGGCAGGCAGTAAGAAAAATCTGTTTGTTTTTACTCGTCGCCCCCCCAAGAAACAAAGGTAACCCCATGTACTGTTCATTAAATCCTCTCCCCCCTAATTCATCAAGGTAAACTATCGCAAGGTTTCTGCTGAGCTTTCAGAAAGCAGGCAACTTGTTAGATGTGCCTGCAAAGGACACATCGGAACGGAGTTTGGAAGTATTTTTCTTTTACTTCGTCTTGCCCTCAT
Organism: Brienomyrus brachyistius; assembly: GCF_023856365.1. Taxonomy (NCBI): domain Eukaryota; kingdom Metazoa; phylum Chordata; class Actinopteri; order Osteoglossiformes; family Mormyridae; genus Brienomyrus; species Brienomyrus brachyistius. The sequence goes on along the minus strand of NC_064533.1, from coordinate 44,779,976 downwards.
TTGTACGTTTTCGTCGTCCGCCGACTGCGTCCCGGCTGCGTACGGCGCCTTCATCTGGTTTGATATTTGAACACAAAGTTCACGCCGATAAGATAAAGAAGAGCAGAAATTCAGACATGCTAGCAGCGATATTCTTGATACAAACAGGAATGCCCAGATCTCTGTATCTGCTTCAGGTAACAACCACTATTCATATATATGAATCCCTGTCACAAAAATAGACATGTCATTGCCAGGAACACAAAAGATTCATGCTGCCACATTTAACAGATAATTAGGTAGCTTGAAGCTCAACACCTCATTCTTAGGGAAGGCGGTATTGAACAGAGAGCTTATATACTGTCTGGAGTCTATAAAAGTACATTGATTTTCTTCTTACGAGTGAATTAAGTTAATCAAGTTTGTTTCTGTGCTTCTAAATAGTTTGTTGTGAATGCTTGTGTCGGGGTGTCCTGTACATAATGTGAGGCCCCTCAGGTGGCCCCTTTTACAGTATAGCCAATTAGAGAAGGCAGTGTAGGGGCCTCGCGAGCGGTGCTATAGAATGCTCGGGTGTCCGGTGTGTGCCCGAACACGTGCTCGTTCCATTCTGTGGTTCCATTTTCCACGCACCGACGGGCCAGCCGGGTGAAGGCTTCTCACTGTCTTCGGCATCTTCCGAGTTTTATCGCGCCTACAGTTGAAAACACATTATGCGCCATTTCATTCAACACGCTGAGTGGATTTTATGCTCGGCGCCATGCCGGTGCACGGTTTCACTCTAGTGGCGCTGACCTTTTACCCTGGTGACTGCAGCCCACCAATGAAAACTTGAGCAAAGGGCATCGCGTCGGCGTTATAAATCTACACGCGGCGTGCAGCGCCAGACAAATGGAAGCTGGCCACTGTCATGGCTGCGACGTCAAGCAGCTGGTAATTTGATATTAAAAATAAACATTTGTAACCAGGCTACCCCCCAGCCCACCCACCCCCCATTTATTGTGGGGCTGATGGTCTGGGGATTGGCGCTCATGAGCATGTTAGCGTCAAGGCCCTACATTTATCGTGCTGGGTTGGTTTAAGGAAATATATGGTAATTGTTTTAGCCTTTATTTATATGGATCGACATGCAATTCTTTCATAGCATATAACGCCACCAGAATTGGAGCTGAATCGCTGACCACCCCCCCAACCCCCCCCACCCAACCATATGCTGATCGATTCCGTTTCAATTTCAGCTAGACAGTCTCGTTTTGTTTGGTTTGTGTCTGCGCATTGCTGGGGACAATTTAAATGTTCAGTGCCCCTGTATCAGAGGATTAAATCATATGAACAGGGTATAATCAAACAGCTGCACGCTGTGACGTATGTGGTCGGTTCGCTGGCCATTTGCGTGACAGATACAGTTAAAAAAGGACCAGGTTTAAGTGACTGAAGCCAGGGAGGGCGTCCTGGCCCGGGGTTACCTGTCTCTCGTGCTCACTTTTGGCTGAGCCTGTGATGAGGCCAAGAATAGGTATGTACGTGTGATTGATAACAATAAAACAATAATTGAGTGTTTATCGCCAATATGCGTAAAAGTGTCAATTCTCTTCTTTTCTTTAAAAAGGGTTAAGGCTTAAAATTCGCTCAGGGCAAAGTCTCATGCGTAATCTTTACGTAATGTTTTACTTTCAGAGCTGCTGCCTTTGGAATGATTGCTGTCAAAATCTCCCAGCTTGTCCATAATGACTGTCTGGGACTGGTTAACTGGGAAAGTCTGCCTCAAACTACTGGGCCTTGTCAGAGAAGAGCTTTGCATCAGAGGGGACACAGATTCGTCAATGAACATATTGGAAAGTGGTTTGGATTCCCTGCCACAGTCACCAAGCTAAGGTTCTGTCATCCCAATTATTTCTAATTTTTAGGACCCCAACTCTCAAAATGAGCAGAAGGGTCCAATGACAGGCAGAGGACCAAGCAGAAAGAAACCGAAAGAACACATGGCAGCCATATTTACTAACTCTTTACTAATTTCGTAGCTGCCGTGACTATTTCGGAACAATGAACAATGCACTAAGGTAGCTTAAACACACCCCCTGGGCGTCCAGTTTCAAACTGTGGAAGGATACAAAGACAATCTTAAGATCGCGTGTAGGGGAGCTATCAGCGGCAGTAAAGCAGCCCATCTTGTGCACTCAGACATTAAAAACACCAGTGCCTGAGTCTGCAGGTGCGACTGAGAAATTGGCATTTATTTGCGGGCCGGTGATCGCTCCGGCGGGCCGTCGCCGCCCCCTGATGCGCTCAGCATGCACTGGGGGGCCCCTGCTCCCAGTTCAAATGAGCCGGCTTAGCCAGCATGACCGGCGGGACCCCCTGCGTAATTAATATGCACGGTAAAATGCTCCCCAGCCCTCCGCTAAAGCGATTTAAATCGCGTGCGGAGGGGGGAAGAATGCGGCTCGGGGATTTTGCACGGTGGACGCAGCGGCTGCTGCGGCGGAGGGTCTCCAGGAGCGATCCTTAAATGTCCTTCGCGATTCAGATTAAAGTCCGCTTCTTACGAGATGCATATCCATCTTAAAACTGGACGGGGCTCAGTGGGGTGACGCTGTGACTCACAGAGCTCATTTTAATCCCAGTGGGTAATTACGCTTTCAAATAATATCCTTAAATTAAATCACACTTACAGTTGATTAATTTAAACGCTAAAATCAAACCGTACACACTTCTCCCCCCTAGATTTTACAAGACGATAAGGAAGATGTCCTTATCAGTGAAGATTTCTGTCTGTCCGCTTACTGCTGTGTGTGTCTGGGTGTGCGTCTGACATGTCTGTGTTTTCAGCCTTTTGAAACCATTCTTTTTCTTCATGCGTAAAACAAATGCTTTTGCGGGAAAATATCTACTGTACTAATAGTCTTTCGCCTGTCAATAATTCATTCAATTTGTTTATGAAACTGCGGCGTGACTAATGTGATATACAGAGACATGATTCATCGTCACCTGAAAAAAAAGATAAATTAATTTTAAAGGTAAAATATTCACAAGCTCATGTGCGGCACGACTGATATTAGTCACTGATAACAAATGTCACTGTCTTAAAGTGAGACGCGTTTATCAAGAGGAAAGTCTTTGTTTATCTACCATGCTTCCCAGGGCGACAATATTTATTATTATTATTATTATTATTATTATTATTATTATTATTATAGTAGTAGTTGTAGTAGTAGTAGTAGTAGTAGTAGTAGTAGCATCATCATCCTCATTGTTGTGGTCATTATTGTTTATTACTATTATTAATATTACTATTATTGTTAGTAGCTGTAGTAGTATTAATAATAATACTAATAATAACCATAATAAGTAGAAGCTAGAATTCTGTGGTAGTTCCGGAAACAAATGCACAATAATTATTAATGTGACGGGAGCAGTGTCCTGCCATTGTACACTGATGGCTAATTTTAAATGTGTCCCCGCAATCCCCCCACCCCGAAAAGAGCAAAATAATAAATGAACGGATGATGTATGTGCAGTGCGTTTCACTCCTGTAATGAATGAGTAGATGTAGATGTACAGCGTTAGGTTACCGCGTTGTCACCGCACCTGTTCTGATAAATAAGTCGACTGGATGGATAAAAGAAAAAAAAAGTAAAAACAAACGAAAAAAAAAGTCATAAATACTCAGTTGCCCAGGGCTTAGATTATTAATTAATTGAGGTTGGAAACAAATGGATTCAGTTGTGAAAGCGCCATACAAATGATGGTGGATTAGATTATAAGGACCGATGTTTGATAGATTTCTGCTAGATCGGATCCTGGGTTTACAGTAAATAAGGTTAATTTGTTTGGAAACATGTTCATGTGATACATGCACTTGTAGTAGGATCTTGGACAACGTAACAATGTAATGCAATGTGTTACTGATGAACACATATCCAAGCACTGGGATCACTGTGCTATCTGCAAATCCGTGATTAGATTATTTGTATGTTTTAAATATGACACCTTGATCCGCTATCAGTTCAGTTAGGTAGAAAGTACATGTCTATAACTCTGGATTCTCTTGGGCCTGTTGTACGCAATTTACCTTCCATGAGTGGGACTGGATTCCAGTCTAGTGCAGCCTACGCTGGCTTCCACTGCGCTATCGTGCCGGTCAGGTAACGGTGAATCACATTTTGTGTCACTCAGCTGATCAAGCCATAAGTAGGCGTCCCCTAAACTGGAAAAGCAGAAGATTTTGTCACATTTTGGTTGAAGGCCATCTTGAATTTCTGTGTAGATGTAGATGTGGATGCATGCAGCAGGATCAGCGTGAATAAAACGGTCTGAGCAGACCAGCTTGCAAGGCAACTAGAGTTGATTTTCTTAAGCATGAAGGAGAAACACCGTCCCTCTACCTAAGAGCAGTATTTGTCATCACTCAGACCATACCTGGGGCCCCTGAGGTAAGGGGGCCCCCTGTTGGTCACATACAGTCACTACACTAGTTGGTGCGCATTCGCTTCTTCACATTCGTTGCGCCGGACGTTCGCAATAACATCACCGCCTCACCGCGGACAGCCCACCGGGACTCTCCAGATGAGACTGGGGTTCTCATGACATTTGGGGGATGTTGGAGACACTGGGGACTGGGGACATTTTTGCCCCAACCGGCCAGTGCTTGTGCTCTCCTCCAGCAGGCTTTGGCGGCGATTAGTGCTGGTTCTGCTGCTCCTCATTGCCTTCCTTACATTTCCCCAAGTCAGCCGTATTTTCACCATTTTTTTTTGTCTTCTAATCCAAAATGTCAAAGTTAACCTGATATATTTTTATATAATCATCACCAGCTGCTAATTACAGAGGCTATTGACCACGCTGTAATTTTCCGTTAGTACCTGCCAATTATTTCTCTGTCTCCCTTTAAAATTATAACTAATTACCCCTAAAAATCCATGAAGAACTCATTTTGGTTGTAATTTTGTTTCATCGACACTGAAATGACCTGCTCCTCAAATACGTTAGTCTGTTTATCACTGCGTCTATCCCCTGCCGAAACTTTGGCTCTAGAATGGAAAATAATTACATACCTTATACATAAATATAAAGTAATGAGTTCTTCAGATTTTGAGATCTCACGCAATCGGAGAATGCAGGATCATAATTTTGTTTTTTTTTTTGGAGAATTGTGTAAATTCTCAACACAACATGTCCATCCAGTTTTACTGCAGTTTAATAAGATTATTATTGATTAACGGCCATATTATGGCCTCGTTATCCATTCGCTATTTTTCTGTGCCTCCTTGGCCTGGCCCGTCAAAGTTATTGGTGCATCGGGCTGAATGCCTTTGCCCTCCTGCCACTGGGGTCTGCAGTCTCCCTAGAAGGGACCGCCTTCCCTCTCGTAACCATGACAACTGACCTGCTACCTGTAGCTTCCCTGGACAAGTCTGCCCTTTTCCCTCTGCAGAGAATCTCTCCGATTGTACCCAGTGGATCACGTAGCCTAGAGCATGAGCTCTTGAATCAGCTGCTGACTTGTCCAAGAAAATTCAGGACAGGAAAGTGGGTTTGCTATTAGTGCTCCGTGAAATTACATCCATCTTCTAGTTGTTAATCCAGGCCAAGGTTCCCGTCTACCATGCAGCATCAGGTTCAGACCTGGGGTGCACCCTGGCGTGGGTGCCTCTGCATTGCAGGGTGCATGGACGCAGAAAATCACACACGCACACCACACACACACCACACACGCACACAATATGGGCAATATAAAAGCACCTGAAATTGATCAATTTATAAAACTGCAGTAAATATAAAACTTTTTTTTAAAGAATAGATTATAATGGTACTGGGCAAACATGCAGCAGTCCTGCAGCTGCCGTGTATTTTAAGCTCTTATGACGTCACTTTTTGTGTCACTCAGCTGAACAAACCACAGGTAGGCAACCCTTAAACTGAAAAAGCAGAAGACCAGTGTGAATAAAACGGTCTGAGCAGACCAGCTTGCAAGGCAACTAGAGTTAATTTTCTTAAACGTGGAGGAGAAACACCGTGCCTCTACCTAAGAGCAATATTTGTCATCACTCAGACCATACCTGGGGCCCCTGAGGTAAGGGGGGGCCCTGTTGGTCACATGCAGTGACTACACTAGATAGGAGGGCGAGTGGCTGAGGGGGATTCCTGTAATGAAGTTTTGAGAGGAGCCCAATGAATAAGGAACCTACCCGTGCTTCTATTGTACAGCACATTTAAAGTGCGACATTTTAATGTCTGGCAGGGCAGGTGCTGAGTGGCTTTCTGTCATTATTCCCAGCTGGAATGTGCAGGACTTCGCTTCCTGTAATCGATTTCAAAAACACACCGCATGCCCCTCCGTGGTGTGGCCCCAGTCGGCCCGCCCCCCCGTAAATGCACCGTCGAGTTATTAAACCACCGGCAGGGAATACAAGAGAGAATCAAACACCGCCTTACATCCAACACCCTCACGCTTTAAATGCCTGATCGGAGCCGTCAGCCTTCCACCCGTAGAACTGCTGAGCTCACCTGTCATCACATCTGTGACCAAAGGGGGGCGCCTGATCTTCCAGCCCAACCGTGCCATCCAGAGGTGGAAATTGCAGGTCCAGAAAGTACAAATCCAGACCGTGATTTAGCTTCAACCAACCAGTTGAGCATAAAGAGTCACAGTTACAGAGCACTCAGCTGGTTGGTTGAAACAAACTCCTGGCCTGGATTTGTACTCTCTGGACCTGAAATTCCCACCTCTGGTGCCATCTAAAGACCTGTCTATGCCTCTTTGCATCTCTTCCTCAGTCATGTGACCACCACCCTTTTCTTCTCCTGTGGGGATCCTAAAGGATGAACGCCAGTCCCCAGGAAGCATGGAGGGAGGCAGGATAGAAAAAAAATAATAATTATACCCACACGAGGATGAGGCTCACTTGCTGCTTAACACTGGGGAGATCTATGGAAAGGAAGCGAGGTTTATTTCCTGGTGTCCCGCCCTACCTCCTACATTCCCTCTTCCTCAGAAGGGCCGGAATAAACAGAATTATTTATGCTTGGCAAAACACTTCTTAATTACTCATGAACCTCTGTCTGCTTCCATTTTCAACTCTCTACCACCCATGGACAGACGTTAAACAGCCGTCGAAGGCTGCTTGAAAGTAGCACACAGGATCCTCAGAGGAAAAAACTGGGAGAAAAAAAAAACTTTTCCGCAATTTACATAATATTTATTTCCACCATAGTATGTGTCCCCAAAGGATCTCTCTTATTACCTCTGTCCTCAGGTTTTAGGTTGGAGGCTGTAAATGGAGCAGGTGATTAATTTCATACCCCTCAGGGAGTGGCAATTGGCACTTATAATGAGGAGAGGAATGGGGCGAGGTGTGGTGTCGCAAATCGTGTTTACGTGCGACTTACTCTGCATTCTGTTGGGGAAATCTGCTCCCCCGCAGGTTAAAGAGGTTGCGTGGCTTAAAATTGGGGGTCTCCATCCATAATGCACGAGGGGGAGGAGCCACTTTTGGGAGCAATCAGGAGTTTCTGTTACAAATGTTACAATGTGTTTCCGTGCCAAAACATAGATTTTACCACGGAAGGGACAGATCTATCTTTCGCTTTCACCCTCATATCTCCAGTGGAGGATTTTGAGGTGTGCAGAGCGCTATTAGGGTCCTGCACTCAGCTCTGTGACAATACAGACTTTCTTACATTCTTAGATCAAATGCCAGAAGATTCACAAGGTGTGGTGCTACTGTATAGCTGCCATATTTGGCAGACCAGGCCCTGATTTCTGCCCCGACCCAGTTCCCAGCCAGCGAAACCTGTAGAAATCCAATTAACAAAAACGCCAAGGGCCCCTCGCAAAAAGAAGGGCAAGCGCAGGAAGCTCCAATTCCGCCGTAATCGAAGGCGCCCGCTTAAAAAGTTTGGTTTTGGTTGGGAAGCAGAGACAGACAAATGAGTTACAAAGAAAGAAAAAACAATAAGTCACTTTTGTCACCGGCACTGAAATTCATTACCAGAAGCCGGTCAGATTGCACACTAATGAAACGCAGTGCTTCCCTCTTCCATTCACCAGACATTCATTAAAGAGTCTGCAGAAGGATCCAGTTCTCTCACTCCCTGCTAATTACATCATCAGATCCTAACACTGTTAGAATCATCCACAGTAAAATTGTACTCGACTAAAAATCCCTCCTTCTAATTACTGTTTCATTCTCTTTTTCCCCGTGACACGTCGGTGATAGATCATTATTTTTCCAGCAATTTGTTCGCATTTATATGCAATATAATTGGATCTGATTAATTATTATGATTAATGGGAGAGGGCTTCCTCGCGAAACCATTAATACTGGCACTATCAAATAGTAGACGTGGACAAATTAAAGGTGTCGGTGTGATGTTTCTGGGAACCGGTGTAGAGCCTCGGCCCTTTTTTAAAAACCGCACACTGCTTATGTGGAGCGCCCCCCCCCAATGTCGTACCCTCACGCAGAAGTTTACGTGCTAAATAGTTTGCGTTCAGCGAGAGGATGGAGAACCTCTCGGCCGTAAAGACCATACAGTTTAGGACACTAGGGTGATGATATACACATTCTTTGGGATTCGATGCTATTTGATTGTCTCAGAGGGCTGAGCTGTTTAGAACCAATGTGGGCCAGTAGATCATCGATAAAATAAAATTATTAGTGGTTTATTGTGTTGTTGCCAGTTCCGGCGTGAATGAAGCAGCCGCATCAGCCTCACTCTCCCGCTAACTATAGTTTCTATAGTCGACCCTTCACGTGTGAGCATGTTAAGGCCCGAAAATCTCCATGAACGACAACTTTTGCAAGTTACGGCGAGAGATGCAGGAATTCCGCAGTCATGGAGAACAAGAGGTGAAAGAGGTTGGTAGCTGAGACAAAAATGCACGCCATACCCAAGCAAGACATGTTGATCCCACGATTCTTTTTTTTTTTTTTTAATTGCCAAAATAAAAAATTTATAGTACAGACTTACATTGACAAATATTGAACAACACTGATATTTATTTATTGTATGATCCAATCATTTTCAGTATCGTTTAAATATTTTTGGTTTAAGCTTTGTCTTTTAGCTACTCCCGTTAGGAGTCACCACAGCATATCAACTCTTTCCATTTCTTCCTGTCCTCTGCATCTTCCTCTTTCACACCATCCACCTGCATGTCCTCTCTCACCACATCCATAAACCTCCTCTTAGATCTTCCTCCTTCACAATATCCACCTGCATGTCCTCTTTCACCACATCCATAAACCTCCTCTTAGATCTTCCTCTTTCACACCATCCACCTGCATGTCCTCTCTCACCACATCCATAAACCTCCTCTTAGATCTTCCTCCTTCACACCATCCACCTGCATGTCCTCTCTCACCACATCCATAAACCTCCTCTTAGATCTTCCTCTTTCACACCATCCACCTGCATGTTCTCTCTCACCACATCCATAAACCTCCTCTTAGATCTTCCTCCTTCACACCATCCACCTGCATGTCCTCTCTCACCACATCCATAAACCTCCTCTTATACCATCCTCCTTCACACCATCCACCTGCATGTCCTCTCTCACCACATCCATAAACCTCCTCTTAGATATTCCTCCTTCACACCATCCACCTGCATGTCCTCTCTCACCACATCTCTCACCACATCCATAAACCTCCTCTTAGATCTTCCTCCTTCACACCATCCACCTGCATGTCCTCTCTCACCACATCCATAAACCTCCTCTTAGGTATTCCTCCTTCACACCATCAACCTGCATGTCCTCTCTCACCACATCCATAAACCTCCTCTTAGACCATCCTCCTTCACACCAACCACCTGCATGTCCTCTCTCACCACATCCATAAACCTCCTCTTAGATCTTCCTCCTTCACACCATCAACCTGCATGTCCACTCTCACCACATCCATAAACCTCCTCTTATACCATCCTCCTTCACACCATCCACCTGTATGTCCTCTCTCACCACATCCATAAACCTCCTCTTAGACCATCCTCCTTCACACCAACCACCTGCATGTCCTCTCTCACCACATCTCTCACCACATCCATAAACCTCCTCTTAGATCTTCCTCCTTCACACCATCCACCTGCATGTCCTCTCTCACCACATCTCTCACCACATCCATAAACCTCCTCTTAGATCTTCCTCCTTCACACCATCCACCTGCATGTCCTCTCTCACCACATCTCTCACCACATCCATAAACCTCCTCTTAGATCTTCCTCCTTCACACCATCCACCTGCATGTCCTCTCTCACCACATCCATAAACCTCCTCTTAGGTATTCCTCCTTCACACCATCAACCTGCATGTCCTCTCTCACCACATCCATAAACCTCCTCTTAGACCATCCTCCTTCACACCAACCACCTGCATGTCCTCTCTCACCACATCCATAAACCTCCTCTTAGATCTTCCTCCTTCACACCATCAACCTGCATGTCCACTCTCACCACATCCATAAACCTCCTCTTATACCATCCTACTTCACACCAACCACCTGCATGTCTTCTCTCACCACATCTCTCACCACATCCATAAACCTCCTCCTAGATCTTCCTCCTTCACACCATCCACCTGCATGTCCTCTCTCACCACATCTCTCACCACATCCATAAACCTCCTCTTAGATCTTCCTCCTTCACACCATCCACCTGCATGTCCTCTCTCACCACATCCATAAACCTCCTCTTAGATCTTCCTCTTTCACACCATCCACCTGCATGTCCTCTCTCACCACATCCATAAACCTCCTCTTAGACCATCCTCCTTCACACCATCCACCTGCATGTCCTCTCTCACCACATCCATAAACCTCCTCTTAGATCTTCCTCCTTCACACCATCAACCTGCATGTCCTCTCTCACCACATCCATAAACTTCCTCTTAGATCTTCCTCCTTCACACCATCCACCTGCATGTCCTCTCTCACCACATCTCTCACCACATCCATAAACCTCCTCTTAGATCTTCCTCCTTCACACCATCCACCTGCATGTCCTCTCTCACCACATCCATAAACCTCCTCTTAGATCTTCCTCTTTCACACCATCCACCTGCATGTCCTCTCTCACCACATCCATAAACGTCCTCTTAGATCTTCCTCCTTCACACCATCAACCTGCATGTCCTCTCTCACCACATCCATAAACCTCCTCTTAGATCTTCCTCCTTCACACCATCAACCTGCATGTCCTCTGTCACCACATCCATAAACCTCCTCTTAGATCTTCCTCTTTCACACCATCCACCTGCATGTCCGCTCTCACCACATCCATAAACCTCCTCTCAGATCTTCCTCCTTCACACCATCTACCTGCATGTCCCATCTCACCACATCCATAAACCTCCTCTTAGATCTTCCTCCTTCACACCATCCACCTGCATGTCCTCTCTCACCACATCCATAAACCTCCTCTTAGATCTTCCTCTTTCACACCATCCACCTGCATGTCCCCTCTCACCACATCCATAAACCTCCTCTTAGATCTTCCTCTTTCACACCATCCACCTGCATGTCCTCTCTCACCACATCCATAAACCTCCTCTTAGATCTTCCTCTTTCACACCATCCACCTGCATGTCCCCTCTCACCACATCCATAAACCTCCTCTTAGATCTTCCTCCTTCACACCATCCACCTGCATGTCCTCTCTCACCACATCCATAAACCTCCTCTTAGATCTTCCTCCTTCACACCATCCACCTGCATGTCCTCTCTCACCACATCCATAAACCTCCTCTTAGATCTTCCTCCTTCACACCACCCACCTGCATGTCCTCTCTCACCACATCCATAAACCTCCTCTTAGATCTTCCTCTTTCACACCATCCACCTGCATGTCCTCTCTCACCACATCCATAAACCTCCTCTTAGATCTTCCTCTTTCACACCATCCACCTGCATGTCCCCTCTCACCACATCCATAAACCTCCTCTTAGATCTTCCTCTTTCACACCATCCACCTGCATGTCCTCTCTCACTACATCCATGAACCTCTTCTTGTTAACCTTCCCTTCCACTCTTGCTGATACCCATCTGTCTCAAATCACTCCTGCCACTCCTCTCCACGTACTCCACCCTGCCTGCACTCTCTACTTCATCTCTCTTCCACACTCCTCATTACTTTGAACTGTACTGTTGTCCACCTATTAATTTAGTAAAGGTTTTTCACCGAATGCCCTTCCTGACGTCGCCCTCCCCATTGAGACCGGCATGAAGAAATACACTGGTTTGTGCCTCCCCTGTGGCTGGGTTATATTTTTGACTTATGCGATGTCCAAAAATATCCCTGTTTAATTGTTCACAGCCAGCTCGCAAATGTCCAATTTGTGAATGTGGATGAGCGACACCGTAGTATTACGTTAAAACTGCTAAAACTCCTGCTTCTTGTTGTATTTAGACAGTTTGACATCTGAGATATTATTTGTTATACGGTAGTCAGCCAGACACGCTAAAAATGATGCTAACTGCAGCGGCGATGAAGAGGCCGGCGCCTACGATCATTTAAACTTAGTGCCGCTGGTCCGAGGTGAACAGACTGTGTAAAACTACGCCACCAACAGGCATGCAGCTATTACTGGGTATTAGCTAGGTCCTGTCAGCTCTGAGTCGGCATAGCTCGTTAGCAAGGCTGGGGGAGGGGTTTCTGGGTTTGTGCGGGGCTCGTACCGGTCTGGGACCGGTCCTGGACTGCGGGATGGATTCACAGTGTCACTCAGCTCTGAGGAAGGATTTAATGAGAGAGGGAGGGCGGGGGTGGGGGGCGAGAGCAGCATGGGTATGGGGTAATTCCACCAGTCCATCCATCCAGCCAGAGAGAGAGAGAGAGAGAGAGAGGGAGGGGGAAGGGGAGTAGGCATCGCTCATTATGTGTGTGTCTCAAGGGCTTTCTTTAATATTTTAATAAATAACAACATCAGCCCAACAAGAAATTAATGAATAGTATCATTAATAATGAGCCGGTGCCTTGTAGTGATAGGACAGATATTAAATTGAACCACTGTGGGGTATCTCCAGAGACCTGGGATTTTTCCAGCAGCAAACAAGGCCAGCGAGTGAGGCAGCCTCCACTCGCCGCCAACAGCTTTTACAACAGGTTGAAAGTAATAAAAGAGGATTTTCCCCGCGATGGAGTTAAGCTCTCGGAAATCTGTTTGGTGTAGATCGCTGTGAAGCGGGCTGCCAAATGTGATCCTTAATTAAACTTTAATCAAGATAATGCTGTTTGCTGTGGAAGTAGCTAAAAAGCGGTATCTACAGCGCCCCACCCCCGCCAGTCTCCAACTGGTGAACCTTATACGGATATATTATCTCGGTCTTAACCCTGCTCGTTCCCCTGTTTTTATGTGTATTTGCTTGCGCCACACTGCCTGTGTATTCTGTGGAAGGTTTTTTAAGTCGTTCTTTGTTAGTCTGGATCAGTGGCATCTTTGTTTAACAACGGAGCTAAATAAGACTCGGCAAAATCTCCACGTCTTACAGTGTGATATTCCCCCCCCTCCCTCCCCAAATCGAAAAAAAAAATAAAAAAAAAAATTCAATACATATGAATCTTGTAATCCAATTTTTTTAGCGATTGACTCCAATTTAAATTTCTGCACTTGAGCTGCTCGGGAGTTTAAGCACAAAGAGGATTTAGCACAGATCATGCGACTGCATTAACCCTCAAAACACATGGAGTTTTATAATCTGCTGAAATGGACTGAGACATCATTTCCTATTAAGCTGCATTATGTAGCCAGTTGTATTGTTTAGAAGTAATATAATAATGTATCTTAATAAGCATAGCGTGACACATCCTTGCAGCACAAAAGCAATGTTATGAAATAGTTGATAATTTAATAGATAATGAATTATGTTGAAGAGGACCTTAGCAGACAAAAACATCTGTTCACTATTAAAAAGGAAAAAAATAATAATTGATGTCAAATATTCTCCTTTGCCAACACCATGTGTTACAATAAGAGTATTATTATAACATTATTTACTTGCAAATGTTTCCCAGATAGTATGGAATAAACGCCAGTTCAAAGACTGGGCAAATATACATTGTGACATCATCCATCCATCCATCCATCCATCCATCCACCCACCCACCCACCCATCCATCCATCCATCCATCCATCCATCCTCCCACCCCTTACCCAGTATACCTGCTGTATGTAACTTATAAATTTCACCATACTGTATAACTTTAATCAATTATCATTAAAAAATCGTATTAAAATGCCTTTCAGTGGGTATATGTATGTGATGGGAATTTATTGAAGTACTGATTGTTATAATAATATTAAAACCTGAAATCCATATGAATAAATGTAAAAGAACTATATTTTATCTATGAGAGTTACAATACTGACATTCACCACTGGTTCCAGGCCCGCATCATCGTAAATACATGTATTTCTGGACTGTGACATTCGTGCTTCTGTTTTAAGTATCAGCATCAAGCACATCAAAGTCGGGCCCTTCTAGGGCCATCCTGCCGTCCAGAAGCAGGGCCCTCGCTCCAAGTCGTCTGAACTGCCTTCCTTTCCCTCCGGCTGTCCTGTGTCCACTCCTTGCATAATATTCATTTGCTCCCGTCTGAATTCAGAAACACAGGCAATTTCTTCATAATAAAAAGTGGATTATGGTGAATCAGGAGGCGCCGTCACCAGCTGTCAGGGAGAAACGAGACCAACCTGCCTGGTGCTCCTCATGATTACAACGATATTAATAAATTTATCAGTTAGTTCGTTTAGCTTGGTGAGGCGATTAACCCCAGCGGAAGGCCCCTGAATCGAAGCAGAAGCACTGTGGATACAGTGCCTGTCCATAAGCCAAGGAATTCTGGGTAAAAAAGCTGTCCTGTGCTTTTGCCTGGTCCACTCAGATCCATGTGTGATATCGCTATTACATTCTGAAACTTCAGGCTTTTAATCATGAAATTAGACTTTGGCCCGAACAGTCTCACTATATTGCTGCATGTCTGTGGGTGCTTACGCCTCTGACGCAGTAATCAATTAATTAGCCTCATTTAGCGTCTCTTAGCCAAAAGCTGCCCCTGAAACGTCACACCGAAGCTGTCCCGCGCCCCTCGTACTTTTCGTTAGCTTTTTTATGATATTTAATATTTAATTCGCTGCTAACAGTAACAGAAGATCTCCTCCACAGAAGTGCAGCATTGACTGATAATATTGACAAACCCTTAAAATAATAATAAAACAACACATTGATTTTTTTATCTTCCACACAGTCATTTTGGCAATTTTAGACTTAAATATCATATCGATCCTTATAATGTGAAATGAAACGTTTTCTTTTAAAATGTTATGATTATTGGGGCATGTATTTTTATATATGAAACATAATATATATTTGGCTGGTGCCAGAATTAATTCATTAACTGGTTTATTTCTTTGTTTTCTCGAGCCTGCAGTCGGTCAGGCCTGGCTTTCACACACAGGCCCCGTTAGCACACTGATGGATCATTCGTTTGGCCACTGGAAGCCAGCTTCATATCAAGGCGCCTCTCGCCACTGCTAAAACCCTTCAGGCCGCTTTCCTCTTGTCATTTTTGTGCTGAAGATCCCGGGCAAAGCTGAGAGGCTGGTGGCCATGCCAGGAAAGCGCTAATCCCCTATGCCGCCGAGTGTAGCGTAGCGCCATGCCGCTTTGGTACGCGATGTCTCTGGCTGGGCTGGAGCCAGGTCATCCATCTTGGCTCTTTAGTCCAAAACCAGTATTCCCAGCTCCTCCATACCCACTAACTGGCATTGCCAGGCAGTACGAGTGGCTTGTGGCATCCCAGCTGAGCTGGAAGCAGGCCAAAACACTTATTAATTAAAGTAACTAATATACGACGAAGTTATTTTGTGGCACCTACTTGTATGCATGCATTTGGCTGCGTGCTCAGTTGGTGGCGCTGTTAGTTCTTACCTCCAGGGTTTGGGGTTCAAATCCATCCTATGTTCTCTGCGTGTGGAGTTTGCATGTTCTCCTGTTTTACGTCTGGTCTCTTCCTGTAGTCCAGAAACATCCATTTAGGCTAGTTAGCATCTCTAAGTTGCCCATTGTGCGTTTGTGGTGTAATGGACTGATATCCCATCCAGGTTGTACTCCTGTCTGCTCGCTGGGTCACATGGGCCCTCATGTGACCTGCGCCTGGATGCACAGCTTTAAGGAGGAAGAAAGAAATGTGTTATGGAACTGAATTGTTATGAGAAGCTAATTGTGAGGGATCGTGTAACAGAACATTTATAAGATAGAGGAGGCAAAAACTACGAGCCGCTATAAGAAAAGAAAGATACAGGACCATTTATTTAACAGGAGGACGTCCTCTTTTGGGGAGCTCATCAAACATCTCTTTTTACCTTTTTCACATCCCTCAAGCTTAGTATTTAAGTCTTGTTGTTTTAAGTCTTGTGTTGAGCCACACGGTTCATCAGCCCCCGTCGAGCACAGAGGCCCACGTGTCGTTAGGAGGAAGCCAGCAGCTGACCTTATTTGTTTCTGATATTTCCCAGCGTTACACATAGAACATATTAGCTTTTTGGTTTTAAGAGCCTCTTTTTGAAATGAGTCAAGTTCCCCGTTGCATTGTTAACTTTCATAGCATGTTTCCACACCAGCAAAGCCTTCAGCGTCTGAAAAATTAGCCGCGGAATTTGACTGATTACAGCACCGGCGTTGCTCGTTCCGTTGCTCGTACTAAAAGGGATACTCAGCAGAACATACTTTTCTCCCCTCCTTCCATTTTGTGCTGTCTGCATGAGTAATTACCTCGCTGATTTCTGAGATGCAATTGTGTAGCTTCCGTATTAGAGGAAAAAAAAAAATTTAAGATTGATAGAGGCCTCTCTCTTAAAGGATTAGCTTTTTCTGGTGTAATTCTGCCGCGTAGGTCATTCAAATAACAAAATGCTAAAAAAAAAAAAAAAGGAACTTTAATTTGTTCCTTTTCTTTCTGGGGGAATCTCGTCACCTAATGGTCAGTCATTAGCCTGGGTCTTTCAGGAATTTAATCCCCCCCGCAAAGAGTACGTGTGCAGTGTTTGCAGTGAGAGAGAGGGGAAAAAAAATCCCAGATTAGATCTGCGATTCTGACCGTGTGCGGACAGCAACACCAAGGACAGAGACAGATGGCGCGGCATTGCCATTCCTTAGCGTGGTGTATCTTTTAATCATAATGGCCAAACAATGAACAACACTGGGGAGGGAAAGGTGATGCTGAGCCCCCGTTTTTCCCATAAACCTCTTTATCAGGATGACTGATGTTTAGGAGGTCAACAGTGTGGCCAGGGGTCTCGCTGGCGACCCCGAATCGTTTATCTCATCATGTGTCGCCCTCCTGAAAATGTATCCCCGGCCCCCGGGCTGTGCCTCCATCCGCTTCGATTCCTGTCGTTTTCAGGTGAGATCTCCCCCGCGTTCCTGCGTTTATCCCAATGATCTGACGCAGTCCACAAGACCTCGAGTTCAACGGCACCAAGCTGCCGGTCCTCCATGTGTGACGTCAGGTGATCCAACATGCGCCGGTTTCGAATGCTGCGTCTCAGTCGTTCGATAACACTGAATTGATATATATTTCTGTAAAACATCATTACTTTGGCAAATTACTTAGGAGCCTTATAGTACAGGGGATTTGTTTATGACAGAGTATAAATCTGGCATAGTGAAATACTAGCTAGAAACGGTTCCACCACAAAAAGTTATTATGAACATGGTTATAAATGAGAATCCTAAGCAGGACCCAAGAGTAATGTTGCTGTTTTTCTTTTCCTTTGAGGTCTGTAGGTTTGTGAGTCTGTAGGTCTATCGGTCTGTAGGTCTGTAAGTCTGTAGGTCTATCGGTCTGTAGGTCAACCCAGGAAAATATAGATATATTTTTGGTATGAAAAATTGGCAGTATCTCTGTGCTTGGACACAAGGGAGGTGATGCCCACGTTTTCACAGGTGGCCAATGCTGTAGACACACCCACTTCGTGCGACAGTCAGATGCTCAGAATGGGCCAATAAAACAGGACTTTAGAATTCCGACGAAGCCCAAAGAAAAGGCAGGATCTGTTGTGTCAAGATCAAGGCTCCGGAATCAGACCAGCTCCTGATTATTCACTTGAGCTGTCAGGCTTTTTCCATGCCTTGTACATCTTGGACAGAAGTTTCCGGAAACATCAACAATTAATGCACGAGAAGAGGCTGATCATAATCCTAAAAGATACTGATCATTCATGCAGTTGAAAGTAAGATATAAGCAGGAAAGAATCTGTACACGATCTCCCTTTACTTATATTTTAGTCTGGGATAATTCAAATTACTCAAATTGTCAGACGATTTAATTGTCAGGCACCGGAACATGAACGAAAAGTTGTATTCATTAGCTGTGGGACCTGTGCATCAATTCTTCTTGCTCTGAAGTCTCTCTGAAGTCGAAATGACTGGTTACTCTAAGAAGCTTTTGTGGAGATCGTCTGGCTGATATTGTAACAGAGCCATGCTGCAGTTATTTATCCTGCGGGCAGAAATCCAATGCACAGCTGCCCGGCGCATTTAAGTTTCAGCAAACACAACAGTGGGATCACGTTCTTTAGCTTCGGCATAAATTAATTGCACTCATCGTCTCAAATTCACCACAAGTGTCAAATAATTCATAGAAGCCTCTATTTTTATACAAAAGAAGCTCTTAATGGTGAAAATAACTTAAATGCCACAGTGCATACAATTAAGCAGTGGAGTAGTGTTCTAAATATGTAGTTCCCTAATTCTTTTAAGAAGATAATTAAATATCCAGTGAAGGTTGATTGCTCGGTTACAGACAGTCAGGCATTTCCAGGTGGTCTCAGGTGAAGAGCTTAAGAATGTGCCTGTAAATCTGCAGCATTCTTGGGCGAACCGCTGTGCTATAGATTAATGTGTAAAATCCTATCCCAACTGCAGCAATTTTAAAAATCCATATTTTCATGACTCATTTCCACATCCCACGCAGGAAATCGATCGCTATGAAATTGCATTTTTTAGCTGAACATCTGTGTTGTTTTTATATTCTCCCGCAGTGTGTCTGCTTCACTCTACAGTCAGTAAGATGATTGTGTGCTCACTTATTTTTTGTCATAATAAATTACTTGCAGGATAAATATGCATCCAACCATCTGCCTTCCATCCACTTATCTAGACCAGGGGCACTGTGTTACCTAGAAGCCTATTCCAGGCAGCACAGGGCACAAGGCAGGGGGCATCCTGGACGGGATGCCAGTCCATCACAGGGCACAAGGCAGGGGACATCCTGGACAGAATGCCAGTCCATGAGAGGGCACAGGGCTGGAGTACACCCTGGACGGGTTGCCAGTCCATCACAGGGCACGGGACTGGGGTACATCCTGGACGGGTTGCCAGTCCATCACAGGGCACGGGACTGGGGTACACCCTGGACGGGTTGCCAGTGTATCACAGTGCACGGGACTGGGGTACACCCTGGACGGGTTGCCAGTCCATCACAGGGCACGGGACTGGGGTACATCCTGGACGGGTTGCCAATCCATCACAGGGCACGGGACTGGGGTACACCCTGGACGGGTTGCCAGTCCATCACAGGGCACGGGACTGGAGTATATCCTGGACGGGTTGCCAGTCCATCACAGGGCACGGGACTGGGGTACATCCTGGACGGGTTGCCAGTCCATCACAGAGCACGGGACTGGGGTACACCCTGGACGGGTTGCCAGTTCATCGCAGGGCACGGGACTGGGGTACACCCTGGACGGGTTGCCAGTCCATCACAGGGCATGGGACTGGAGTACATCCTGGACGGGTTGCCAGTCCATCACAGGGCACGGGACTGGGGTACACCCTGGACGGGTTGCCAGTCCATCACAGGGCACGGGACTGGGGTACATCCTGGACGGGTTGCCAGTCCATCACAGGGCACGGGACTGGGGTACATCCTGGACGGGTTGCCAGTCCATCACACGGCACACACTTATGCTCATATATTAGGGGCAATGTAGCAAAACCACATTTCCAGAATGCCCAGATACAACAACCGCAACATTATAACTCATACTTGGGGCGGGATTCGAACCCAAACCCTGGACATTTGAGGCCACCATGCTCCGACAAACAAATTTATGCAGCAACTAATATGTAGCTGTACGAGCAACAACATCAGTTATTTTAATTTCCTATTCCTGCAACCCCAAAAGACATCAGTCAGGCATGTACAGCGAGACATACCTTACCTGCATCATGTCACCTGCGCTTCAGCTCCTCAGTAATTGCTCACTCCGTAATTGAAATCATCGTGTCTGTCTTAATTATGTTGATCTAGTAGCATGGATCAGCAGCATGCAAACATGTCATTAGTGATAACTGCATTTAGGCTCATTGAAATTCACCAGGTTTTACTGACAAATAATGGATCTGAATATTACAGTCTGCATTTCCACACCAGCTGTATGAATCACCATATTACACATCGCCTGTAGCTAAACATCTGGACCATACCCTCAGCGCGGTATGCCCATCCGTTTCTCCCAAACACGGCGAGACAGATGGTCAACACTGTGCTAGTATATTTTGCAAATTTCCACTAATTGGCTTCAACATTTCTCACATACAATACGGCACATTTTAAATTAAGATGATGAGTGCACGTTGTGGATGTAATTATTATGATCAAAGGTACTCCAGTGAAGTAGTATCTTTTTTTTTCTGTGAAGGAACAGCAAAGTTGCTCTGATGTTTTGCACTGTCTCATGGCTGCTCGTTCAGTGTAAATTAATGTGTTCCTTAATAACCTCCTCGGTTTGGTATAACTCTCCAGTTAATTGTAGCTTTATTGTGCTAAGAAAAAAAAATAACCATACATGAGCAGCCGATCTGTTTACTTGCTTTCCTTTGTCTTGTTTGTTAGGTCTGATGACAGACCTTGTAAGAAACCCCATAAGCTACTTTTGGTTTTAGCAGCAAAATGATGAGCTGCCTGAATCGGGAGGGTGTGTGTGTGTGGGGGGGGGGGGGGGGATGCCCTGGAGAGTCAATAATATATATATATATTTTTTTTTTTTTTTTTTTTTTTTTGGAGCAAAAGATTATGAAGATTATAAAGTTTTTCAAAAGGAAAGAGACATGTAGACTCGACTTTATTCCCCCCCACTTGATGCTCCGCCCTGCCCTTCTTCCGGAGTATTCTGCAGTCCATGAGCACAGTCATTTGCTGTTTTTAACCACTGAACCCGACTGCACCCGACTAACCCACTGAACTCTCAGGAACGAGAGAACAAACTCATGCCCGTTTAGGTTTAGTAGGTTAGTCAACCACGAGTCAAAACCTATATACAATCTGGGCGATGATCAAGCGGCAGTGAGAAGAAGGAGATGAGCCGTCCCGGCCTTCGCCAGACCCGGAAAACCGAACCGGAGCTGGCCCTCTGAAGAAAACTATGTGCATGTTAGAGCAAGCCGTTACTGACATCTGTCGTCTTCTTCTTGTGTTTGCAAAACTTTCCGTTTCTGCTTCCTGTGTCAGCCACAGGCTGCACCGAAGACCTGGGAAATTTCCACGCAAACGTATCCGACAGCTGGTTCCTGAATCCCAGTGAATGTCCCTCTCTGTCTTAGCCGTAGACTAGCTTGCCTTGGTGCGGTGTCCTTAGGCCTGTGCCAGACCTCGCCTTTTGCTTTTTTTTTTGCCTCAGCAAGTTCCCTAACTGTCCTGTTTTATCGAGTAAATTTGAGCTGTCACTTCCCATGTCTGAAGAATAACTCAAACACAACACATAATAATACGCGAAAAGTAGGATAAAATAATCTTGTCAAAGCTGCAAAAGTGATTGCTTGAAGCCGCGGCTTTCAATCGATACACTAATTCCACGATTTATACCTTCCGCAAGTGAGGAGGAAAGCGGGCTTGATATGGTATTTCTTGGCTCACTGACCAACTTTGACCTCCAGAATGTGTGAAGGCAGGATTAGCGCTGTGCTCTGCTTAAAGAATTCACCTATAAAAATTGGGAAGAAATGTTTGACATTTAAGTTCAGATCCCAAATCTAAACTGATTAATTCCACAGAACAGTTACTCCTTGAGCCTCTGCTATCTCTAAAGCCTTAAATCCCAGTCCCGCCACTGACTGAGAGAAACAAAATGGCCCTTTTAGCTCCTTCCACGAAACTTGCTTCCTTCGTACGTTTTTCTTGTTAAATTGGGAGGCGTGTGTCCCGCCTCATCCTCCAGCTTCCTTTCAAGTCAGACCCTGTTATTTACGCATGTTATTGTACGAAACCCACCACTCTCCTCTCTTCCTTCTGTTCTGACAAAAAAAGCTGATAATTTCTCAATGCAGAACATATTCGGCTGGACGCTGTTTTGCATACTCCACCCTTATTGCAAAATGTAATAAATATTAAAATAAGTACTGCGATGGATTGGTGTCTAGTTCAGGGTGTTCCCATGCTTGTACCATGTGATTTCTGCAAAAGGCTCCAGCACTGGTTAAAAGGTTATGGATGGATGGATGGATGGATAGATGAATGGATGGATGAATGGATGGATGATTAAAAGTATAGCTGTTTACAGTAGTGGATGATTTGAGGAAAAGTAAGATTTTATGCCATATTGAAGCTCTATACCTTTTACATGTGCACAGAGGAAACGAACTTTCTGTGGTATCCAATTAATCACGTAAAATGCCATTGTCTTCTGCGTTTGACCATTGTTCTGATTGTTGTATTAGCCCATCCAAAATACATCATAAGCATACAATCATGCTGTAAATCAATGAATCTCGCTGATGTGAGTATAATGATGTACGGCGGATAATCCACGGTTAATCGGTGGATACTGGGGTACTCAGTCAGCTCGCGTGGGTGGGGTGATGCTCCTCCGTCTCTTTCGTGGTCCTACAGGGATCTTGCACTCTTTTAGGGTCAGTGTATCATTGCACTACATGCAGACATGCTATGTTTGGGTGACCTTGGCGAGAGGTCTGCTCAGAGCTGCTCAGCATTCTGGCACCATTAACCACCCTAGGAGATAAAGGATGGAGATGGATGGATGGATGGATGGATGGATAAATACTTACCTAGAAGCAAACACCTTTGTGTTTCTCCTCCAGTTGAATGTTTTTAATAACTCTGAGTTGGGCCAAGGTTCATGGTGGGGGATGATGTTGAATCGGATTGTCTTGTCAGGACCCCGTTCCTGACAGTGATAATCAGAGCCTGGGTTCTCACTTTAATATGTCTGCTGCCGAGCCCAAATGCGTCAACCTGTTTCCGGGCAGAGGTCAGAGCCCAGGGTCTTCCTTGTTATTGCAGTTCTCTTTGTACTTTGCTCCAGTGCCTCCAGTTCGGCCACCCCTGGAAGGCACTGGTGGCGGGGCGGGGGGGGGGGGGGGGGGGAGGGAATAAATAAATAAACACACGTGATTGCATTGCACGGCCGGGTTTCTCCTCCTGACAGG
This sequence comes from Brienomyrus brachyistius, assembly GCF_023856365.1. Classification (NCBI taxonomy): domain Eukaryota; kingdom Metazoa; phylum Chordata; class Actinopteri; order Osteoglossiformes; family Mormyridae; genus Brienomyrus; species Brienomyrus brachyistius. Next base: position 44,756,553 of record NC_064533.1, on the reverse strand, counting down.
CTATGGCTTATGACCGCCTTCCTGCCCTCGTCTGAAAAATCAATGCCGATGGAGTAAGGACCGGCGCCAATCTCGCTTAAGCCGTCCTCGGGCATTGGCAACACCGTCAGTGTCGACCGGGTGTCAAAATGACAGGAAGTGCTTATTCACCAGCACATGGCAGCGGGATTTACAAAGTAGATCACTGACTGAAAAACCTGGTGGCTTTCCTGCTTATAATGGTCTTATGAAATGGTTTCTTATCTAACAAGTAGTCTGCAGGAATAAGCTATTCTTCAGAATTAAATCAATATCGGCTATTATTTTGGTAGAGTACTCCAAGATCCTCCATAAATTCACACCGATTAGGAAGGATACAGTAGGAGAGAGGACAAGGATCTGAAATGATCCTATATACCTTGTTCTTAATTTAGGGTTTTTGTTCTTTCTCTCTTTCTCTTAGTTTCCAAGACATTGATTCTGCCCCAGTAGCAAGATCAAGCAAAGCACTGTTATTACACAGCAACAATGTCTTTGGATACTTGGTGAGTGACTTTGTGTTGTGCATAGAAAGTAGCAGCAAATTTGCAGGTTCAGTTTACAGTGGAGTGGCTATAGCACTGCAGGTGAAAACCAAAATGATGTCATGGATCACCATGGAGATCGGTGCTGGTTTGAGATCACCAAAGAAGTGCGCAACTGATTTCCCATTTTTTTCATGACTAAAACCAAAAGATACCAAAAAAAAAACACACACAAGATCCCAGTTCAGATCAAGGAAACTGTCCAGGGAAAGAAGTTTTGATTAGTTAGTTTCATCCCGTTTTCACCGTCCACTTACCGAATTCCACAGGGCTTTCATCTTAGAGCTCTACAAGGTTAGGGCATGTAATGTGATTAGTCACCGTGATGGATTATGGGAGTGGGTCTAACCAGCACTGAGAGGTTCTAGGGGCAGGGGGGGGGGAGATCCCCGGTCCCAGACTGAGGAAGTATCACAGGATGCTGGCCATGCCATCCATGCCCTAAGGAGGATGCACCTCTCTGTGTGATTAAAAGCAGCTGTGTAAAATGAGAGCAGAAAGGGCTCTCTGCAGAGACCTGACCTCCATGAAGGCAGTCCTGCCCAGTCACTGCACTGCTCTCGACCTATTTTACACCTTCTTCCATTTGTCTTTACGTGTCTAAAACAAACACAGGCAGCTAAATACATATGACGTGAAGAACAAATCATTAGCTTTGCAGATTCTTTGCAAATGTAGCTGCAAAAATTCTCCCAATGATGCCGTCTCACTGATCTCCCTTGTTAAATAACTTTTTGTTTCATCCCAAATTGCCTTTATATCGTCTGATACGATAACGCACTTGAATATATGAAAGATGGAAATTGGATTCATTCATTTAAAATATTTCTCTCCTGAAACTAACAGGGATCAAATTACTGATAGTCCTTCCTGACACTGTTGCCGATTTGGGTAACTTAAGAAACATAAAATAAGCGTCCTAACCGAGAACAATGATGCCAATAATCTGTTTGCTTCGCTTGCTTTATACCCCCGCTGTTGTTGCATTTACAAAGTATGCTTTCGCAAGATGGAAGCCAAACTGGATCCACACAGACTTCCAAACACAAATTTGAATGGAAACGCCTTTCTGGAATGTCAGATGGCAAAGTTAGCGCTCCATTCTCAGAGCACCGAACGCAACTTCCTGTCTGGACGATAAACAGATTGGGTTTAACGTCGACACGGCGTGCTTGTATTGTGCTGTACTGCGCTTCTGCATTTTGTCGCATTTCTTAACAATGCCAGAGTCTGCGGGGCGCATGTATTTTGGGGGATGGATTTAGGATAAAGCCTGCAGTGCTCGCATCTCATCCACGCTAATCTGGCTGCGTGCGGCACCCCGCTGAGTGGGTTAGCCCCAGTTTAAGTCTAAATGAGGTGTTCTTATTATGTACATATTTCATTTGACTGCCAGCAGAGTTTGGTCAATACGGTCTTATTTATCGTATGTATGATTTATTTGTTCTCCTGGCACTGATGAAATTCCGGACAGCTGTCAGACAGAGTTGGGTTGCAAACAGGGGCTCGGAGACACAAACAGGGAATCCTCCACCTCCTCCGGGATCCTCTTAAGAAAAATATTGATTGGGGCCATTTTTAATTACTTACTGAAATTGTGCAGTTTCACTGTCCCCCCCCCCCCCCCCCAAGGTTTAGGGTTCGAACTGTCGAGGCCCGGAATCAGCAAAACAGTAACAAATGGACTACGCAGTTGAACACGGGCAAACCATAAATCACACTGGATACATAATTCATTCATGCCTTCTGAAAAAGACAAAACCACCATTCACTTCTTTAAAGGATTGTAAATAGCATGTCCCTAGCTCTCGTCCTGCATTGGCAGCCTGTCTCTGCTCTTAAACAGCCTTTCTGTTAAACATTCTTCACAAATCTTTCTGCTTTGGCCATTTGTCTGCTGGGGAAACGATTTCTCGTACATGTCAGGGCTGTTTGATGTCTCTCATCACTGGGAATCCCGTGGGGGAATCAAATATTTCAGCAAATGTTTAAATTAGACTAAATTAGGAAATGAATAGCGGGCCAATCAGATGTCGACACTGCCGTCACCTTGAAGAGTGGGTGCGTGCGCTGGAAGCGTAAAGTAAATGTGAACGGCCGATTGGTTGTCAGACAGTTCGTTTGGTATGCAAATTTTGTATAACAATACAAACAATAAACCTTGATTTCCTGCTTTTTGCTTTTTAGCGCATCACACATTTATACTGTGTAACATAAGTGTGTTTTCTAAAATATTCCCCTGAAAAACTTATAGCTGTAACTTAATAGCTATTCAGATTCGTGTTTGGATCTTTAGTGTTTTCAATATCTTTTCGAAATTTTCACTATAACAAAATGTTCCCCTGTCGCACCAGGAAGCATTCCATGGCTCCTTTGAACTTGGTGTAAAAAGATGGGCCCATTTCTCCTGATTCATCCCATTTCCGTGTTCTTGAATCCATACTAGTGACAAAGTTGTCCGGATATCTGACCAATATTCCAGTCACAGCGGGGTTCGAAATCCCCGTGTGCTGTATAATTTATCTGTGGCATCACTGCCCCCCCCCCGCCCCCCCCCCCCTTGACTGATCAACCCTCCAGGTCCCTGGAGAGAAGCTTGTCCATATGGCCAAGTAGATTGGTCATCTCGCAGGGTCCTATTAAAGTTCTGGGGCTGGTAGTGATTCAGTATCACTGTAAGGGCCTCATGCTCTGACCTGTGCAGGGGACCGTGGTGAGGGAATTTTTACACTCCATTCATCAGAGATACCACAGACAATTGCCTTGTGTTTTTTGTCTATCTGTATTATATATTAAGGAAGGGAGACAGGAATATATGGGCAGCACAATGACCCTAATCTAGCAGGGTGTCATAGCCAATGCAGAGGTTAGTGTGATCAGAGGAACGGCATTGCTCTGTGCTGATGTAATATATATTTAACAGTACTGTGTTTTGGGAAACGAGGGGACAGATCCACACTTGGACTTCCAGGCTCTTGAAACAGAAAAACTAAATATAAGGACAATTTTTGGTCAGTATGTCGGGAGGTACTTGGACAGCCGAGTGGTTGGGGAAGGAAGAAAATTCAAATAGTTTTCAAACTTCATGTAACATTTTACTGCTGTTTAAAAGTGATATGATATCATCATGTCTCCAAAATCATATTTGCCCGCAGTGGATTTAAACAAACTCTCTTCACTTCACTGCCATTGCACTGGAATGCTTTGGCTATAATTGCACTGCAGGTTCAGTTGGGTCTGATGCCATATTAACACAGAACATATGTGTCTTTGCCTTTATATGGGAGCTTACGAGCTTCCCCCACTGTCGACCCCTTAATTACCTGCCTACTCTGTCTTATAGTTTGAAAATTACTGATTTAGAATTCACTCTCAATGATCTGACATGCATTTTGATGGTAGATCTTATCAAAATGTTTTAATTAGGATATGTTTTAATTTAATGTGTTAGTTTAATTATAAACATATATTTAGATGGAATTTTATAATCTATATTTAGATGGAATTTTATTATCTTTTATAATCTAACTTATGTGTAGAGTAAAAATAATGACAATGTATTCCAGTACTGTGCTGTTTACGTGTTTATTTAAATGTAGTTGCGTTAAAATATGCAGTGCATTGCGATACTGAACTGTAAAATTTCAGATTGACAAGGTGATTGGTGGAGAAACCAAGTTGATCTTGCGCAGATCAGCTTCTCTGTCAGCACATATTGATGGACAATGAGGCGTCATAGATGAATCAATTTTAATACAATCTCTACTTGACTCGTGAATGAAATAACGCTTTAATTACCGGTAAAGATAGCAGGCCTTTCCTGCCTTTGTCACAGCACTATTGGACTGAATAGACATTGCGAAGATGGTGGTGGTGGTGTGGGGGGAGGGGGGGCTTGGGTACAAGACCTGACAATTTCACCACCCTCTGCTGAAAAAGCACTGCTGTCGAAGACACCCCCCCCCCCCCCCCAAAAAAAAAAGGAGAGAGCACGTTGATCCATAAATGAGCTCGGCCATTCTTCCTGTGAGAGCTGCTGATTACCCCCCGCCCCCCCCCGGCACACACTTTGTATGTATTAAATTGGAATACAAAGAGCAGAGAAGAAGCGCCCCCCCCATCCGGATGTTAATGGATGATTGGAGGTGGGATAGAGGGATTGAGCGCCCCCTTTCATGCTGGCCTGCTTTTGACCCGGAGAGCCTCCTGTAATCGGCCTCGCAGATGTTAATCGCCTCCCATATGTGCACCCTGATAAATTGCAGCGCCTTGGTCCGCGGCGAGGCCACTGCCGCCGTCCGCGCCGTTATCACCGCGGCCCCCCTCCATGAGCCACAGCGCCTCCGCCACCAGCTCAAAGAGCCCATCAGCACCCCCCCCCCCACATCTGAAGGCTGGCATAAGTCTGCGAGAAATGGAAAATAAACAAGCCTCTCTCCGATTGCGATGCCGCGCGTATTTTTCCGTCTCTGTAAATTTAACAAAGCATCCAGTCGCCACTGTCCATTCGAGGATTTTTCTTTTTCTTCTGTGCGGCGGCTGCTTTCTCCGTCCGATAAGGCCGCAACGCTTTGGTCTCTCAAACCAACTTGAAAAAAAGTTTGATTTGCCACTCAGACAGGGGGACAGAGTAATTATATTGCCCGAAATGCCATTTCTATAATGTGTAAATGGGTTGCTCGTATCGTATGAGGGAAATCTACCAGTTGCTGTCGCGGAATAATCCTTCTTTTGTAACAGGAAATACCAGATGCCAAAGGAGTTGTGTTTTTTTGTTTTTCAGGCCAAATATCGTTTCGAGTTGTTCTTTTTCCCTGTCTTATTCCGGAGTTATTTTTAAAAGCAGTCATGAGAAATTAAATTATATTTGATTTCGAATAAGTGAGCTATTATGTTTGTTGCGATGTAAATCCGTTTCCTTGCTTGTTTTTCCTATCTCAGATAAATGACTATCATATCTGCCGGTGACCTTTGGGTCACTGGCTATATCAGGCATTGATTATATGAATTGATTGCACCTCATATGAGGATATTAATTAAACACTGCCATTGTTTGGCAGAAGATATCAAAAATGTGATGGAGGTGACTGAGAGGCCCCAAACATTTCAGAATCAGATGCATAGGGGGCTCTGGATTTATTCATTCTCCATAAAGTCACAGCGGCCAGACCTCTTTACAAATGAAAGCTGAATTATTCCGTTTGGTTTGCCGATGTCCAGGAGTGTCCTGCATTACATACAGTCTAATCATCTTAGCAACATAATGTACAGACAGTGTTTGCTGAGAAAAACACGGATAATATACTGAAAGAAATGAAAGAAATGTAAGAATTACAAGACAGCACGCTTTCTCCAGATGAACGACATCCGTGTCTGTTATACTGAGCAGTTACTGGAAAATAAGAACCACCTCTTATTAACAAACGATTATCTCCAATCTGTAGAAAAATGACACTGAGATCACTGAGTCCAAGGAGCCATATTTCCTAGGTGAGGGTCTGAGTTGTCATGGAGCCGTAGTTCGCCATCAACCTCCTGCCCCCCCCCCAACTTGATTCCGCTGCTCTACACCGGTCTTTTGCTGCAGGTTTGAAGGCTCTGAGATACACGGCCTTGCGGATAGGGATCGACGAGCGTGCCGCAGGAATGCAGCCTGACGCTTTGAGCGGTACATGTTCCGCAAGGTTCCGCAGCTCCAGTAGCCACAGGTCGGACGGGTTTAGGTCGGGGGTGTGGGGGGTGGGGGCTATCTCCATGCCGATGCTAACAGCTGTTAAGTACGGGAGGTGCGGGCCGTGGACCGTGACCCCCCCTGTTGTCTCTCCAGTTAAATATTCCAGGTGGAATTTGTTACAACATGGTGATACATAACAGCCGAAAACCCACTACACCAATATTGCTCTCAAATTGGCGGTGGGAGAACAAGGGACATGAGAGATGGTCGGCAGTCCTAACCTATCCCTCCCAGCCTCCTGGGAGCCACTTGGCTGGCTTTCATCCTCATAATTATAATAAATTTGACATTTCATAGATAATATTGATTTCTTTATTTTAGCATTTCACAATAGGTGACAGTCTAGTGTCAAGAATGAAATTTCTATTGATCCCTGCCGCATTAATCCCTCATGTGTATGTGATCATTTTTATAAGACCTTTTACTGCACATAAATCAATATTTCATATTTCCAGCTATGCCAGAGGAGATGTCATATTTGTAAACTGCGACTTGACACCTGCAATTCCTTTCCCATTTCAGCAGCAACTGTGCAAGACCGGTCAATTTGGGCATGGGGTGGGAAGGAAGGCTGTGGTCTGAGAAAGGCAGGAACAAGGGGGGAATGTGTGAGATCCAAGCTACGGCTGTGGAGAACATAACAGGGTCCTTTTGGCCCAGTTCATCACTGACATTATTATTATTATTATTATTATTATTATTATTATTATATTAGAGGCCAGAATAGGGTATAATTAAGTAAAATGTTAGTCCAATAGCAAATTATTGAAGTTTACTTGTTACTTGTAGTAACTGCTCGGCTATTTTTTATTCTTGCAAATAAAGAGAGTTCATTAATTAGCTATTCACTGTGTCACTTTATTTATTTATATTATAAATATAAAATGTTGTCATTTGAGCACGTACAAAAGTACAGTATGCGCATGCACAACTTATGAAATTATTATTTTAAATTTTTGTGTTTACTGTTTGTGGATTGACGCCTTTTTTGTTGACATGCGTGTGTGTGTATGCATATGAGCGTATATAGCATTAAATATCTGATTTATAGATTAGTTCTTCCTGCTGCTTGATTCTCACATGCACCACATAAAATTTCCTCTAAAAATACTCCCCCGAGTGTTTTTTTTTTCTCCTTGCGGGTATAAATGACGCAGTGTTTTACAGAGAGTGTCGGCGATGGCTGAGATGTGACATGGCTACAGCCGCAGAAATGCAAAAACTGTTTAGCAAAAAATATTATCACCTGAACAGCGCAGACATCTGACCTTTACCGCTCCTCCGGTAACATGTCCCCTCCACACAATCACTGCGGAGGACCGTCAGAAGAAAGGCCAGTCCATTAAGGAAATATGCTAATTTGCCATCCTCTCCTAATTGATGCCATTTTACCAAGTAAACAGGACTTCTGTCTATGCAGGATCTGTTTCTGCCAGTTAAAAGAATATTTCAGATCCACTTTTCGCCGTAATTTTCTGTAGAGGAGCTATTGGCAAGCCATTATTGCAAATTATAAGTCTTTTTTTATACTGGGTAGATGTTACTCTTGCTGATTTTTAAAGGCCATCTGCTTTTTTTCTTTTCCATTCCTTCCCTGGCTACCAGAGGATGTTTGTTCATGTAAAAAGGTGTCAGTGGCCCGAGCGACGATTGTGACGAAAGGCATGGCTAGGAAGCGTGACTGAATGCTTCACGATGAACTGCCTGGTGGAGTGCATCGTCCGCAGTGACGGGCCGGTGCGCCGGATCGCATCTTCCCAAAGGCCGGGAGTGGTCTAGGAGGACGTCTTATGCAGTGCTCCCTGATATTTATCTTTCCTGTCAAGCGGCTAATGCTGTTTGAGCTCATTCCTTGATTCCTTGAGTTATGGTGATAAATTTTTTCTTCTCTTTGGACGTGATACTATCATCTCCTCCTATATACCTGAAAAGAAACATGTTGTACCCTGTCTATTCATACATGATGTCCTTACATATCAGTCATTCGCAGTAAGAAAAATAAGATGTATGCATTCGAAATTAGCCGATAGACCTTATGGCATAAGTTGGCTGCTTTTACAGCCCCTTCTCCTGCATAACTTCGCAGTACAGTGGACCCGCTTTCCTCGCATTGGCCGCAGTCTTTCTGGGAAGTGCGTGTCATTTTTGCTTTGGTTAATGTCAGGAATAGTCATGGCGGATTTGCCAGTCAGATCAGTGACCTTCAGTTAATGACCATGCGTTTTACATATATATTAAACTGTATACATGTATTTCGTGTGCGTGTTCTTGCTATTTTAATTTTCTAGTTGTCATTTGTTATGGTCATGATGTAAACAATGATGCAATATATGATACATACCGGCCACAACATTATATTATTACACAACATGCACAGGAAAGCAAGAATCCACAGGCTATTTCTTTTGTGGATTCAGTCAAATTTTAAATCATCCAAAACGGAGTAGACTAGGAGATTAAAATTTGAAAAAAAAAATCTGAGAATTTAGGAGTGCTAGTGGTCTTTCACCGTGGTATATCAGTAAATAGTAAAAAAATTTATGTTATATTTTTGATTACCTGAATTACATTGTGAAATACGTGAAATATTTGGTCAATGCATTGAATTATGTTAAAATAAATTCATAAGCATTTAATATTTTGAGAATAACAAATAATTTATGAATTATAATTAGTATTAAAGCTTTTCCTCACTTTTGCAGAATGGAGAGTCTATTATATCGATCAATTAAATCGTCACTTTTCCACATCTGTACCTGCACCATCATGTATTAAAAAGCCAACCTGTTTAACTTAAGGTTAACTTATTGTTTCACATGTGCTCTGACTCCAGATGCTCCCTAAAACAGGAAAATAACCCGGAATTATAGGGACGAGAAGTAAGTGTGACTGTCACTGGCGATTTGACCAAATTCCTACCCATTTGTTGCTTGGAATTCTGTCAACGGCATTCTTTGTTCACTGTTCCATCTTTGGTAGTTGATGGTGCCCTTTGCCAATGGCGTGTGGGATGTTTTTTTGTTCCTGGCCCATATATTTTTTTGTTCATGAAATTCTCACTTGCGCACAGTTTTCATAAGGGACCATTTAATACAAATATGTTTTATTTATAGTTTGACCTAATGGTTGAGTCTCCAAAATGACAGACACTTCAGTAATTTTTCAATCATCGAAACAAGTAGCAAAACCATGGTTGGATGATGTCGTGCAAACAATAGTTGCACATTTTTGGAACAGTTACACACGTATTGTTAATTGCTAAATCAATCATACAGTAAAATTCATTTTAATATTTGCTGCTTTAACTGTGTGACTAGTCAATTAGTCAGCCAATTAGAAAAATCGCGCTTAGAGCAGCACGTGGGCCCTAAGCTCTCATTGGATGTCATGATCAAGAAAGACGGGAGATGAGTGGGTGAAGCGCACGAAGAATACGCACATCGAAAATATGCGCTGCTGTCGGACTGTGCATTTCGCACTGAAATGAGCACAGGAGCGATATCTCACGCAGGGTCGTTCATATTGTACATCACCGGTCTAAAACGAAATCAGGCTGAGAAGGCAAAAAGCATTGCAACACAAAATGTGTTATAAATGAAAGGGTTTTCGTCAGACTTTTGAACTTAATATTTAATGTACTGCGTTCTCTTAAAGAGAGTATCTCCTGCTTTTATGCTAACTGGACTGTTGTAACAAAGCATTACACATTTTTCGGGGCTAAATCATTGGTTAAAGAAAAGATTTAATATCATGGGTGTTCTGTTAAAATGAATAGAGTATATACTATATTTTGTAATCAGAAGACTATCAGCATTAGGTACAAGCAGTATCGGTGTAGATGACACTAGTGCTGTGTATTTGTACTAACGGCGTCACTTCTAAAAGTTTCAAAGAAAAGACGTCAACTCATCCTAGTTCTGATTTTAATTTGTTAAAATAATATCTGACCTTTTCAAATGTAATTCCTAGAAGAACAAAATTCTGTTTTCTTTAAGAAAAGACAAACAACGGTTATAAATGGCCACTATAATCATAGTAAATGAAGGAAATATGTTATAGCGAAGAATTAACAGCCGGTGCGGTTCGGCGAAATGAAATTAAAGAGCAGTTCTGCAATGTCATGATATATTCATTAAAAAAGGAGTACAGACAAAGGTATCGATTCTCCTCTCCATAACTGAGTAAACAGTATGTAAATGCTCCGTGTTTTTTTGGGAAAATTAAATCAAAATTCACATATTGCATTGTGCCCCTTGGAGGAATGACAGCAATTGAATTGGTGGCCAGGAATTTAGTTAAGGAGATAGAGACCTTTGAACCAAAGTCCTGCAGGTACCATCCAACCACAATGTGACCACACGGGGGGTGGGGGGTCCCTTGTGTCGCCCCTTCCCCCGGTTTGTATGCCGGCTCATCCTCAGCGTACATCTTTCTCCTTTTTTTTGATTAATAACTATTAATTTTTCCTTTGACTATAATTGACACTTAAATTTCAGATTTTCTCCCTCCCCTATTTAGACCCCTTGTCCCCCTGTCAGCCCTGTCCCCCTAATAAGGGCATTATTCTGAGAGCCTCCATGCATGCTGATGAATCGAATTAGGAGGCCAGTGACTTAGATAGATTGCAGCGCGTAATTAGAGAACCCTCGATGCATTATGCCTGTGCCATTCATTTACGGGCTCCGTTGTTAGTTGCTTTTTTTTTCCACCGTGGAGGGGGCGGAGGGTCGAGCGTTCCTGTGCTTGTTTGCTTCGCGTTCCAGGCTCCAGATCCCAGGCCTCTCCCTGTCAGCCATGGGTGTTGGCGGCGCGACGGACAGCACAGTGGGACGGCCCTTAATTGGAGCTACCCAGGGTAGTAAGTACCGGCGTCCATGTCAGTGACACGCGGGAACAGGGGGACCGACTGACAGTGGGCTGTGTGCATGCGTGTGTGTGTGTATTCTTTGGGGGGTGAGATGTGGGGCATTCTGTTTATGTTTACCCACCTCCGGTGCCTTGATACCCCCCACACGTCCCTCCCCTTGTTCTCGCCGGTCAGCCGCCTCGTCCGCCATGCCCCCAGCCCCGAGACGTCAGAGGAATTCCGCGGGAGCACCTTCGAAAGTTCCGCTTCTCCCAAACTCGCGCATGTGCCATCCTGCCCCCCCAAACCCTAACGATCCACTGCAATTTCCTCCACAAAGGATGAATGAAGATAAAAACAGGACAAGAAGAAGCAAAAGGGGCATCATTTCCCAGCATTCCCGGCGGCTCCCCGTCCGGCTGTTATCCGAGACCAGGCTCCTCCCCGGCGGTGCATTATGTCGAGCCGCGATGCGCGCAGTGACACTGTCAAGCCATCAGCGGCTGCTGATTACGCTGCTAAATATTGATCTCTACCTCACATGTGTCAAAATTCCTCCCTCCCCTAATTAGAATTTCCCCTCTGTGCCATACAAGCACTAACAGAATATATCAGTTCATGAGGAGGCAGTGAAGTTACCGGCATATAATTGTGACCTCTTGTCTTCTCCTTTTCTCTTGAGTTTTCAGATGACTTCCAACTGTCTATCTGACGCTTCCCACCTCTGTGATAATCATACTCATTTCCCTCATCTCACCACAGGAAGACGTTCATTCTCTCTCTCTCTCTCTCTCTCTCTCTCTCTCTCTCTCTCTCTCTCTCTTCCTCTCTTCTATTGCCCTCTTTTTCAATTGTATCATGTTTTACTGGCATGACACCAGAGAGTTTTGGAAGAAGAGGACCATCAAAATCAACCAAACATTAATTAAGCTACAAAGTCACAGTGATAAATTCCAAAAATGCCATCTAAGAATAAGATAATAATACTGAATACCAAATGAAGAGGAAGGGATCCAATGACAATAGAGTAATACATGTTTTAGATAGATAGATAGATAGATAGATAGATAGATAGATAGATAGATAGATAGATAGATAGATAGATAGATAGATAGATAGATTCGAATCATATAAAACACGAAGCCTGTCGACAGATTTAGAAGGATTAACCAGAATACCATCAATGTTAAATGATATATCACAATTCTAGCAGACAAGGCACTGGGATGGATTAGTAGCACATGAGTTTTGTCAGCATATAGTCTTAGGATACTAAATGTCATCCACAACAAAGGCAGTGTTTCATTTGTTTGTATTAATGCGTAGGGACTGTTGTCTATCAGAAAAGTATGAGATAAACCAGGAGAGTATACCAGTAATTCTGATAGATGAAAGACATTCATAAGTGGAGTGGGAGAAACAGTGTGGAAGGCAGAGCTTATATCAAAAAGAAAAAGAATCCTGACAGCCCCAGTGTTAACTGCAAAGACAAAGTCGTTAAGAACACTAAGGAGGTGATGGACAAAATGATGCCTTGTGAACCATTTGCTGTATTTTTGGACCCCACTAGATGGTGCTCTTGGGGCATTCTTTGTGCTCATTTTTCATCAGATGCCACTGTCTAGTGGTTTCACAAAATAAACCACATGGGTCATGAAGTGTCGTTTTAGGTAGAATTAGATATCTTAATTAACTCCAGGACATTGGGAGCAACAGTAAGAGAACAATCAGAAAATAGAGTAATTGAATATTCAGAAGTAAAACCATGAATAGTGGTAGAGATAGGCAATCAGAGGCAATTTTACTTTGGAAAAAGTTAGTAGAAAAAGTATCATATTGCTGCGAAGTGGCAGCTGGTGTCAAATGAGGAGCATTAATTAGCCTGTTTATAGTAGAAAAATTGAGTCAGCCTACCGTTTTAACTATTGATGGCTGTTGAATAATAGGACGTAGGATCATCTATTAGAGCAGACTAATATTTCAGTATATGTTTGCTGTAACTTAAGAAATATACAGTGAGGTCTGTCTTTTTATGAAGCAATTCTAGGCAGCGGCCAGTTGTCTTCAAGGCTCAAAGGTCTGGAATAAACCAATAAGAGGAAGGGGGCAGACCTATGCTTAATGGGAGGGTGGACATGAAGGCGTAGCTGGGGTGTAGGTAGGGAGAATCTCAGAAGCACAGGATAGATTAGTAACATCTGAAAAAGAAGCTACTAGAGAAACAGAAATGCATGTCAACGAGATGGGATGTGGTAGCGGATCACGAATGGAAATGAACACACAGCATTAACAGTGACCAACAGGGTAACAGCACAGGTAGGCAAATACACACACAGGTAACGAGTTATAAATGGGAGACAACTCTGAGTAATTGGGCCACTAGGCTGGGAACCATTAGTAGCATATGGGAAGGCCAGTGACATCTAAGGGCAAAACAGGGACATGATGGGATTGGCAGAGACAAAATCAACCTCTTTTATAAGGCCAGTACATTATGTATTAGGAATTAGGATTTTTGCTCATTGCAGCACTCTCCAGTGGTGAAACGACTCAAATTCTTCATTTTTCAGTAAAATACAAAATGGTGGCCGCATAAATTAGATGGATGGATGAAAATTGCCATAGATCAGCCTGTGAAGTGTCTGATAGTATTACAAGACACAACATTTATTTTTGTAATCGATGGCAAATCAAACAACAGTTATTCTACAAAACACACTTGTGTTTATTGCATCGCCCCCTAGTGGCCACGACTTTTATTAGGCTTTCTCAGAATTGGGTCATCGACTTGGTTTTGGACGGCTGCAACCATACCGCTGGAGTTACGTAGCATAATGGTTTGTTCACAACCCTCTCTAGATGATGCACAAAATGTGGTGGGGACGCGATCAACGCCCTAGGGTGAATTCGCAAAAGTAGGTTTCTTGAAAAATTCGAAATGGCAGAAAATCCATTAACACATGCATTCAAACTGGGATGATGCAAGGATTCTGAGGAATCAGAGATCACAAGTCTAGGCCAAATGATTCAAAAGTTGTAAGCAAAGATGTACCTTGAAATTTGGTATGATGGTGGAGCTACAGGGATGGATGGATTGACTCCAAATTTGGTGTCCCATTACTTTGGACTGTCCTCTATCAACATGCGAATTAAAAAAAATAAAAATCTACCAAGCGGATCTATGGGCTGCCATAGACTCCCATGGCAAAAAAGTATAATAATAATAATAGTGTAAATTCTACCAAAAACAATACATGCTGCTGCTTGCCTCCGCCCCAATAAGAATAATCACAAAGTAGCATCGCCTCCTTCTCTCTCTCCCTCCCTCTCCCTGTCTCCTCCTTCCAGCTCCCTATCGCCATGGCCCTCCCGCCTTTGGCACTGCAGTCACGCACTGGTGAGAGCTGGGAGCCAGGAAGCGCCGTTTCTTATTTGTTTGTGTCATGGTAGGCTGCGTCAGCCGCTGACCTGTGGCAGGCGTGTCGCACGGGGCGGCAGCGCCGGCTGCAGCCAATCAAAGAGCGACTGGAAATGAACGCTCATCTTTTCACTCTGCGTAGAAGAGCCCGCGAAGGGCAATTTTATGGCTATTCTGAGACTCAAATATTTAATAAAAGTGTAATCAGTTTTATTTTATTTCTCTCCTTTTATTCATTCATTGATAATAACGGAATACTTATTCAAACTATTATGATTATTAAAATTCTTTTAAAAGGAAAACTGTAATTATTATCTATATTTAGTAAGTCATTCAGCTTGAAAAACTTTTTTTAACTGTTAATGGCCAGAATTACACCACTATGTCGCCATTTTGCTGCATGCAATAAACAATAAACACACAATATAAAGAGAAACACTAATATTTTGCCGTAATAGTTAAATGTTAATAATATGGGATATTAACATTACTTACTACAGGGCTCAATGGAAATTAATGGCCAAATTAATGGACCAACACTGCTGTAAGTCCGCCGAGATCCTGCACCTGTATCAGAATCACACAGATGGGGCTGCATTATGTCTCGGATCAGACATTGGATGTGTACTAGAATTTTAAGTATTTAAAACATGCTTCTGTCGCACCTTTTGCTTCCTGTAAAGATTCTCTGAAACTTGGCTTGTCTGGTATCTACTGTTTCCCCATTAAGGCTTAAAAGATGCATTTTTTCTAACCAAAAAAAAGACCTAGAACATTTAAATGAACGTTCTTTCTGCAAACGCCTAGCATCCTTTATGTGATCTACTGTGTAACATAGACGAGAATTATGTCCATACAAAACAGCTTTAAAATGATATGTTTTCCCATCTACTAATACTTTAAAACTCCTTTTGCCCAGCCCCCCCACCACCCTCCCAATTTTTAATTAATACAGAGATAATCTTCGCCGGAATATTCAGTAGCCCAATGAGAAGTTAAACTTCAATTAAACTGATATTAAAATCAAGTGTTTACACTTTTTATGAAGCAGATACATGCTTATAATGGCTTCTAAGAGCATAATACCCACTAAATGCTTCTTAGCCACTAACATGCAGCACAATAATACAGCGATGGAGTAATATTTATTTTTTTCCAGTGGGCTGCCTTACACTGATATTATCTGCATTAGCAGTGCTTGTGCTATAATGAACGCCCACATTATTCAGTGAACAGAGAAAGGGATTGTGGGAAATGGGAGACTGAGCAGTTTCCATGACCTCCAGTACAATCTTGGAAGCCTCTCTCTTGAAGGTCAGGACCCAAGGCAGGGGGACACCCTAGATGGGATGCTGGTCCATTATGGGCTTAGTGATATTGGCCATTGTTAATCACTAGTATCAGTACTTACACAACTGTAATTAATTGGCAAGTAAAAATAGGTTATCAACGTCTGTGTATGTCCCAAACGAATATGCTGCAGTGTGCTGTCTAGAGTGGCACTGTATGGAAAAAAGTATTGGGACACATGGCTGTTACACCCACAGGAACTTTTATGACATCACATTCTAAATCCATAGGCATCAATATACAGTCGCCCCCCTCTTTGCAGGTGTAAGTCAAGTTCTTCCACACCAAACTTACCAAATCATGTCTTTATGGACCTTGCTTTGTGCACTGGGAACAGTCATTCTGGAACAGAAATGGTCCTTCCCTTCAAACTGTCCCCACAATGCTGGAAGCTTGCAATCGTCCAAAATGTCTCACTGAAGCATTAAGAGTCCCTTCAATGGAACTAAGGCGCCTAACCAAACCCCTGAAAACAACCCCTCCCATTATCCCTCCTCCACCAAACTTTACAGTTGGCACAATGCAGTCAGACACCTGACACTCTCCTGGCATCTGCCAAACCCCGATTCATCCATAAGACTGCCAGACTGAAGCATGAATTGTCACTCCACAGAACATGTTTCCACTGCTCCAGTGTCCACT
The DNA here is from genome assembly GCF_023856365.1 of Brienomyrus brachyistius. NCBI lineage: Eukaryota > Metazoa > Chordata > Actinopteri > Osteoglossiformes > Mormyridae > Brienomyrus > Brienomyrus brachyistius. Next base: position 44,740,000 of record NC_064533.1, on the reverse strand, counting down.
GGTGGCGTGCTTTACACCACTGCGTCCAATACTTGGCACTACACTTTATGATGTGAGGTTTGCATGCAGCTGCTTGGCCATCGAAGTCCATTGTGCTGGGGCTAATGCCAGAGGAAGTCTGGAACTCTGCAATTATTAACTCGACAGAGCGTTAGTGACTTTTACGTACTTTGCGCCTCAGCACTTAGCAATCTCACTCTGTTACTTTGCTAGTTTTCTGATTTCTGTTATTCCTAAACGCTTCCACATTGCAATAATATCACTTGATGGTGGAATATCTAGCAGGGAGGAAATTTCACAAGCTGACTTATTGCCGAGGTGGCATCCTACGACAGTTCCATGCTTCCTCAGTTCTTCAGAACAACCGATTCTTTCACAAACGTTTGTAAACCTGACTGTATGTCCAGGCGCTTGATACACCTGTGGCAATGGGTCTGAATGAAACACCTGAATTCAATGATTAAGAGGTGCGTCCCAAAAGTTTTGTCCATATAGTGTATATTTAAGGGGATGGCAACACCACAGCATGTGTTTTCTAAATAAACTTTTACTATTTTTATGTGGGTTGGCAACAGGACTGGCCACATGTTTGCTATGAGGTCCACTGGAAGCCCTTAGATCTGCTACTGGCTGTCTGACACCCAAAGAACTGGTATGAAGGCAGTAGAACAGGTTTTTCAGAAAATGCTGAGCTGACTTCCCTCTTATGCAACGCCTTCTGTGGGCAGGAGTAAGTTGGTTCAGTTCCCCGTCTTCCCCAGACGCAGGCCCGAGCGTGATTCCAGACGGCAACAAAAACAGGAAGTAACATCACAACAGGAAGATGGTTACCTCATGCAAATTATTTTGCATATTTCTGTCATAAAGGTTATGGGATATAACCAATTACATATATGCCAATATAACTACATTAAAATAGTTAGTGTAGAATATTTTCATTTTAATGCAAGAATAGAAAAAACTGTTTGAATACTGTAACTCTCCCACACTATTTTTTCCAGTGTCTTTTTCTCTCTTTATATAAACAGACACTCGCATTCTCTCTACAGGCATGATTCATTAAGCATAAAAATATCGACCAGACCTCTGCCCACATGGGTATAACATATACTGTAGTTTTAAGCTCTATTTGATTAACCTGAGCACAGTTCCTGTGGGATAGATTACCTTAAACCATGCTCTTTTACTTTATAATCCGAACTTGATTTGATTTATACTCGAATACAGCTGCTAGGAAACTCACCAGCAAATAAAGACAAATATTTATATAATCTCGGTTCGCGGTGTGGGACAGGTGGTCTCTCTGTGCCCGTAAGCCCAGCCTTCTTGTATTTTTCTCTGCATTTCCAGCAGACAGGCTGGAAGCCATGCGCTGATCATTATAATTGGTTTTCTGCTTGAACTTTCCAAAACTGTCACGTCAGAAATCAGCCGTTTCTTTTCCTTTTCTGTTCTGTTTTTTGTTTTGTTTTTGTTGTTGTTTTTTCGCTAAGGTCCTGACTTTAAGATAGACGTGTCACCCTACAGGGGTATGCTGTCCATGAGGTCTATTCTGGTAGAAAATTCTACAAAACACACAGGTTGCTGGCTGATAAGCACCTGAATCCTTTCCTGCTTTTGTTTTGGCACTTTTCCATGCAGTACGTACTAAGGGCATACAGCCAAAGGTATAGGTACAGGTATAGGTAAAGGTATAGGTATAGAGGACAAAGGTATAACAAGAAATACAGAATATAATCATTACATAGATTGCACTATATAAAGAACAGAATATGCAAACACGATATACAGAATGGATTGATCATACACTATATAAAGAATGGAATGCTTGTGCACTATTAACATAATGGAATGTATATACATTGTATACATAATGGAATGCATGTACATTGTATACATAATGGAGTATCTATACGCCACATACGGAATGGAATGTCTATAAAGAATATGATTCAAGTGTGATGTCACTTGAAACTTGAAGTGTTAGAAAGTTAATTCATTTGAAACAGTTGTAGCAAATCTAATAACATGGATTCTGGTCAATGTCAGCCCAGTTTTCTAGAACTTCAGCTGTACTAAATGTTTCTTAAACCGGTTCAGTGTCAAATTGATTAATAGTTAATATTATCATGTGGAGACCCCCCCCCCCCCCCCCATCCCTCAAAAAGCAGGGCCTGGTCCTGATTCGACAATTGATTACCTAATCACGTAGTAGTAGGGGATCCCGAGCTCTGGTATGTTTCATGCTGAAAACTCCTGCTCTATACAAACATAAGCATTCTTCAAGAATGTCTTCGTAGGAACCTTTCAGAAAACGTCACTGAGAACCGGACTGATGAGATACGACTGAATGGGGATGAGGCAGGAGTGTGTCCACACGCCGCGGTGAGTGTGATGACATGAAAAGACTCTGCTTGCGTGCCCATCTCGTTGTCATCTCGTTTAGGAAGAAAAGCAGGAACTGCAACAAATTCCAGTCTGCCATCCTTCCACACATCGAAACCCTTTGATCTAAGAAAACAAACTAACAAAACGCCCTTTTCATACATGCCGGTCATCGTTCTTCCTTGCTTTTTTGAAAGAGCGTTATAGTGTTTGCTGATTGACATTCCACAAAGAACACGCTTTAGTCTGGCTTATACAAAACATGTGTTTCAACTGTATGCGTTAGACACATGTTTTACAAGTTAAGATTTACTTATTGCATTTGTGTTGCATTTTGCACAAGTCATACTATTTCGAATGCTTCTTCAGAAAAGCCCCATCCTTTGGGTTTTAACCTTTTCGAATCGTTATGTAACGCAGTGCGTATTTGGAAACTGCCCTGACTGGCCCAATAAAAGCATTTTCCAAACACTTAGCAATAAACACTCTGGATCCTAAGCCCCTTGTTCTTTAATGTCTCCTCTTCAAGCGCTGGCCATTCATCGGCGCTCCTTCTAGTTCGGCAACCAGAGAGCAGAGGCTTCATTAAAACTAATTGAATCGGAAACATGTCTGCCTTGGGAAATGTTAACTCTTTGTTTGTCTTGGCAAAAGGCGAAAGCTCGCCTTTGTGTCGGAGATAAGGTCAAAGTACAAAGCTAATATACGCGGCACAGGGTCACGTCCCACCTCAAACTGAGACGATCCTCTTTAAAGCTGACTTTGAAGCAATAAGATGTCTAATGGTCCTTCACATGTTCTGTTACTTTCTTAAATATTGAATATTAATTCATACAGTAAGTACATGACAACGCCGAAAGGAGTAACTGTGGTATGCTTCGGACTTAATTGAAATAATTCTCCTAAAGGATATGTCTTCAGCTTTTGGCCTATCTGTCATGAATCTGTGCAGCGCAGAAATTCCTCTTAATCTATTCCCAGCATTACGGTGATTGAATGGGATAGTAAGTATAATTTCGCCTTAGCAACAAAATTAAACCCTTCGCCTGAAATAGGATAAGAGCCATAAACTGCAGGATTAAATAATGACTTTGAAGTATCCATCAGATTTCCACACGTCCGCATGCGCCCTGCAGCTGCTCTAAGTATACACTGTATTTTTAAGACTGATTTCACTGGACTTCCATACCAGTCGATTGGCCCTTAAAACAAATCATTAACCTTCCTCTGCAGTTCGGTCCCAGATGGTAATCGCTAATGGACCAGGGAAGGATTGCGTATTCAGTTCTTGGGGCTAATTTTCCCCGCTTCCTCCACTCTGCTACCTGACTTTTGACTGTTTGTTGACACGAACGGCTGACTGGTGTTGCCCATTGCTTTGAAAGCAGCCAGTCGTTTTCAATGACGTCAGCAGGCTTCTTAAAACCGAGCCGCATCCTAAATACAAAGTTGCTGTATATACCTGTGCAAGTTTGGCTTCCTGCAGAAGCAGTTTTCACTCTATCCGTGCGAAAAATGTGTATATGTGCATGTGTAAATACACGAGTCCAAATAGTTGGAATACTAATTAAATGTTAAGGCTGATTATAAGACGTTATGAATAAGGTCAAGAGTATAAAAGATATATTCATATTTTATTAATTATATTAATATAAATATTAATGCATATTTTAAAAGTAATAAAACTGAGGTGAGTGCATGGCACCGATGATTGCAGGTTTTTTTCCTCCCACTTTTCATGCAACTTCTTACCACATCTCCTTCCAGTTTTGAAATTATTCCCCTCGTGAGCTTAAGCAATAATGAGACGGTGATAACGATGCCGCCGTCTCAAGGGCTCCATTCGCAGTCGTGGCTTTAGAGCTAATTAAAAGCCTGTTTACTCGTCTCCTGGACAAAATCTGTGCATGAAATACAACAGAAAAGAGCGTATTTGTCAAAACTCGGTAAGCCAATTAAGGGTAAGTTGCCTGTCGTATCAAATCACTCGATACCTGCATTTACACCTATTTTGCAAACGGGGTTAGACGGCGGTAGCTAGTGAAGAAAAATCATCAGAATCCTTTTAAGCAACTCTCATATTCGATAAACATTGCATTTCCCCGTAACTTTGACCAGCACAAATGAAGAACTTTCCTGGAAATTTGACCAGCTATTGTAGAACAAGTTTTTCAAAGATTTTGCTGCCCTTCATGTATGTATAACCTATGTAACTGAATCTATACTGTCATGCTGTCTTTCACAAAAAAAAACCCATTTTGTCGTTTGTCCACTCGGCAACGGACAAGCATTTACCGGACCGATGTGTGAATATTGCAGTTTGTTTATAAATTACAGTCGCTTGCTCGTGCAAACAATTTAATTGTTTTGCAATGCATTTGTAATGCACGCCATTGTAATCCGGTTCCATATTTCTGCCAGATAAATATATTATATCCTAGATTACAATTACTGCCTTTATATAAAAAAAATATAATTATGCTTGGGAAGTTTTTGCTACATGTAAACTTTAATTTCCATCAGTCCCTGATATGTGTGAAAACAAAGTGTCTGTGAAATGCTGATTAATATTTTTCCCGTAATGTTTGTAATCGCAGTTTATTCATAGTATATGCATGTATATGGTCATAGGAATCAGGCAATAGGCTTACAGAAGTGGTCAGACATGCCTGTGTGCCACTGTCTCCTCAAGCACATAAAAAAGGGTGGGACCACTGTAACCAATTTATTAACTCCCTCTATTGTGTATGTAATTCTCTTGGGGGGGGGGCAGGCTTATTAATAAGGGCAAAGGTTTGATACCCCCACCAGACCCACAGAATCATAGCAGAGGTGTTCTGTGTTTTCATACAGGGTCCACGTCTGACAGTCAAGTGCGGGGCCTTGATTTTTGTGCATCGGTCATGAAGGTCAGGGGTCACAGTAAAGACCATGCCAACTAGCGCATGAAGGAGACCAGAAGTGCCTACTGAAAAGCATAAAGCGATTCCCCTTCTTCTGCTAGTATATCGCAGGGTCGCTGCTAGAGATCTTGGGCCCCATCTATGCATGTCATAATGGGCCCCCAATCCAATTATGTTCTAATTTTTTTACGTCCCTCAGTGGCTCTTGAAATTGTCCTGGTATCTTCATTAATCTTACTTTCTGCAGACATTGACAGGGAGCATCCTTTGCATACATAGCTATTAAACCTATATATGAATGGAGAGTTGATGTCCACCTTTGTGGATATTCACTTGTTATAGACGCGACTGCATCTAGCATTGGTGATATTTCTCCCTCTCCCCTGGTTTTCTATGGTTTTCCCCCAACTTTCAGTGTATTAACATTTCACTTCTTGTGCTTTTTTTGGTATATTGTTATTGAAGGGTGCGCTGGTGCACCTCTGAGTGATAAAAGCCTGGCTTGCCGGGTGGAAGGCCTCACGCCCGCTCCCATTCTCCTGGGGACGCTGTGCCCCCCCCCCCCCCCCCCCCCCCCCGCCGATGGCTTGGCAACCTTATATTTATGAGTCTTCCCCCCCCCCACCCCCCTCATCGGCCGAAGCACTTATGAGAGACAGCTGCTGCATTAAGTCCTGTGCTGTTTAATGCCATACAACCCCCCCCCCCCCATTCTATAGCTGTGAGACTGGCCATCATGTATCGCTGGGGAGGACCGGAATGGTTTATCGTACGGGTTGAATCTATCCCAGGGAAAATTGCCATTGGATAGAGTACCCTAAATCCTAAATGATTCCTTTTCCTCATTGCCCTGTGTAACGTTGAATTTGCATTGACGTGAGAGGGACAATTATGCTGCCAGAGCTAAATGCGGCACTGCTCACAAATGCTGTAACATCCATAACCCATGTCAAAAATGTGTACAAGATACTGAGCCCTATGATCTTGAACATCCTTCCTCTGCAAATGCCAAATCGACTCCGATACCCGAACGAGCCTTTAGCGTCGGTTGGCGCGATCTCCCGCGCGACGCAGTCCAACTTTCTGGTGGCTGATCTGCTAAAGGCTAGCAAATCACTTCTGAATGAGTTTCTCCACTGATCCGGAATGAAGGAGTCCTGGCAACAATCTGATTGTCCAGACACACCGTATAGATTCATCATGGCAGCTTTTGCGACCGACGTTAAACGACGGAGGGAGTTATCCTTGCGGATGAGACCCAGGTGTAGCCTCAGAGAGCGACGCCGTTCCTCGTTTTGGGGTGGAGGTTTATGAGAGGAGACTGAGCAGCACATGGACAAGTCCGAGCAACCAGCACCGTGCGACAATGTTGTGGAAAACAGCTACTTCAGGCATTGCCGCTAATCGCGCGAGATTAGCCGACGTCTTGTTAAGATCCGTGTCTGTATCTCCACAAACAAAACGTTAGCCACTCCGCAGTGGTGCACGTGTGCCTGTCTGCTGCCGGCGCCCTACTTCCTGGCTCACTGCCTCCCACATCGAAGCCTATTCGCCGAGATCTGATTATATAGAGAGAAATACATGCACACAGCACAACTGGGGAATGAAAAATGTGTGAATTCCATGTATCATACACTTAACATGATGTGTTTAAATCCACATCCAGTATATCATACAGAAGCCCCCACCTTCTAAAAGGGGGTTTTATAGACAGACTTGGGGCTTATAGCCAACAAGCTGCTTTGGGACAGAGCATGGACAGCCCCCCAGGGAACATGACATGCAGTAAGAATCATTTCACGTATGAGGAAAATAATTCTCTGAATACCAGATAACTCACCGTGGGACATTACAAGCGGGGGGAAATAATCGGAAAACATGGACTCAATTGATTCCAAGTGTTATTAGACAGTTGCAATGAACATGCCCTTGTGTTTTTTTTTTCCGTTTTATGATAAATTTGACTTTCCCTTGAAGTTTGGCTCCCACACTCTGAATTATTTAAAAGACATTAAAACGGACATGATGGTTCAATACATATTTATTGAATCTTTAGAAAAATCAGCCCATGGCGATGGAGTGACGTGTTTTTCCATAAGGGCGTAACTGCAGCTGCTCAGACTTCACCTCTCATAGCAATTGAAAGGTTAGATGGGGTTAACCGCTAAATTATCTACGGGGACTAGATAATAATCTGTAGTCCATATTATTTACTAATTAAGAAGGAAAATTCATTTGTTGCCGGTGTTCTAACTGTGGTTTTCCTTCGTCGCCGTTGTTGTCGTGATTGCTAGGAAATTTATCCCAGGATTTTTGATATTTATGGCACGAGTTTTTCTTTCTGGATTTTCTTGTTCTGCTTGCTCTGCATTGTTTCAATGGTCCAGCTTGTATCACCTAAGCAAGGCCACCATGTCAAGACAGTAGTTGTGGGAAACGCTAAATGTTGACGTAGGGAGGGTTTTGGCTCGGCCATCTTTTCCAGAAAGTCTCCCTGGAATTGCTACTAGATCCCAAGGTGACGTTCCAATGCTAAATTCTCTGTTCTGTTCCCTAGCCCCCCCTTAGCTTGACTGAACTTTAGACAAGCTGTTTCTCCTCTCTAAGCCAGAGCATGTTTTGTCACGAATTCATAAATAAGTATATTTCAGAAAAATTTTTTTTTTTTTTTTTTTTTTTTTTTTTTTACATCAGTTCACTATATCAATAGGTAACAACAACATAAAATATCTATGCTACACATATAAATGCCTAATTAAAATACAAGCCCAATTAACGAAGTTTTTTTTCTGTTGTGTGAAATGCTTTTCTGGGACTTTTCTTAGTAACTGTCAAAGACCAGCATCGTCTATGGAGCAGGGGTGGGTGCATTCAAAGGAAGTCTCGTTTCAAGTGTAGCAAAGTGAGAATGTTCTGATGTGGAAACATTTAATTCAAGGGCCGACTTGAAAGCTCAGCTCCTTACACAGCCAGGACCAAACAGGAGTAGGCTATCCTATTCATAATCGGTAACACTTCAATGGACACTTTGCTTACAGATCTTAGGGCCATAGCTTCAAGCGAGAGGAACATCAGGCAGGAGGGAATTTGATGAGATTTATCGGAATATAAAGACGTTTTTGTGGGCATGCATCGCAGCGTCGCAGATGTATGTAAATACGCGCATATGAAAATGTAGTTGCTTGATATCTGTATTTTTCAAGTGTCCAGCGCACCTCCCACCTTCGCTAAAAAACGTAGTTCTGTACCTTCCTCGATTTTCCGATGAATTAGTAACACACATTTCTGCAAATAACTGCAACGGAACATAGGACAGGTCATCTTATAAAAATGACATTTATTGTTATTTATATGTTCTAAATATTTCATTTTTTATTTAAAAGACGTTTTATTTAATGACGTATTTCATATCAAATTAAAAGAAACTTTTAAAGTGACTACGACTTTGAAAATATAGGAGACCGTGTTTTATCCAGAAACGGCTATAAATAAATTTACTCTGTAGCATCTTCCTGATATAATTTGCTCGTCTTGCATACGTTACGAACGTCTTCTGCTTCTTTTTAACAGAATTTTCTATGCTTTGTGTTGCTTCAAAGCCGATATCAATTGGTAAAGTCGATATCGTGATACCAATTTTAGATGCAACGCGCTGCAATACAACTATAGGCTGACTTGCATAATACTGTTATTAAATTTTAAAAAAATGTTTTAACTGATAAACTGAATAAGAGGGAACCACAACAGGAAAATAACAATGTATATGGAAAATGTGTAATATACATGGTAGTTGACCAAGAGAACTTCGTTGTGAACTGCAGCGTAATACTTAATCATTTTATGTACAGTTTTTAAACAGTATTAGAAATATGACATTATTTCGATCACTGTTTATAAAGGTAGCCAATGTTTTTTTGCAAGCAGTATAATGCCCAATTTAATGAAAATTAAGGTTCTTAATAACAATCTTTTAATAGTCGTGTATTTATTACATTATTTAAATAAAACTTGGCACAAAAAGTTTTTCCAAAAGTGATCCCTCAGTCCTGCAGTGTTTTCCAGTGCGATTTAAGGCACTCACTGCTAGCACTAGATAAAAGCGAAGATTTACCCGAAAAACCACGTATACTTCTTAATCGAGGTTTTTCCTTCTTTTATTTCTAATACTTCAGATTATAGGCCATATAACCGGTGGAAGGACAGCTCAGTGTGGACTAATTTTGCGTTCTCGCTTTAGATTTCGTCTCTTCTTCATCTCGTTGTCGTGTTATAGCTTAAGTCACTAATCTTTTTTTCTAACGGTGTCATTTGATGCTCATTTTTAAACCAGAACATTTTTCTCTTGCTGTGTTTCAGGTTTACTCATGTCTTTGCTATCAAAAATGATTCGCAATTAGGTTTCTGAAAGTATCTGGCTTGTGCAAAGACAAGAAATAAAGGTCGGTAGTTGTTCTTAGTGATTTTTTTTTATAATGGGCTAAATTATAACCGACATCACGGTATGAAAAAAATAGCCCATTATTACAACGGAAATAATTATACATTTTAAAATTTTGACTCTTGTCCGTTATGATGCCTCACATTTGACCTTGCAGTCACCCCCGCAAGAAAGACATTTGTTTAGTTTTAAGTTTGCAATCAATGGACGAAAATATGCCGTCTGCCATTTCATTAATATGCGGCTGTGATTTTCTTGCGTTATACAGACGGAAAGCAGGACAAATGACGCTTTTTCCTCAAAAACTGAATATTGCATTGTAGCTATGAACTTTCTTATTGGTTATGAATTGTGACTGTAGCCCTAGCTGTAGTTTAAAAGTGGGTCTTGAATGTCATTGACAAATATGTAGTTAAATAATGATTCGTCACGAGATAATCATATTATAATATTAAGCAACTACCAGCATCGATATCGTTCGATCAAGATAAATAGAATTGGTTATTTTAGTAATGCTCTGTGGTTATCGTTATACGTTTTGTTCCTTTTTATACAAAAATGTACCAATGTCTTTATTATTGCTGTTGTAACGTTAGATTTCCGTTAGGTGCACATCATTATTTAACTTATAGTAAAATAACCCAATAAGTTACAAAATACCAGTAATAAATCTAGTATATGTATTATATTAAGGCATATATTTAATCTGTTACACTTCAGTGATTTAATGCTGTTAGCGCCCCGAGTATTACCGTTTGTCTAAAATAATGCAACGAATTACGAAACCTACGTGAAAAGCCAAGTAGAAAAGGTACAACTTTAAGATACGGCTGTTTAAACATCTAACTTCAGAGGTTTAATTAAATGATGTTGCCGTTTTATGTTGTTTAGTGCTGAAACCGCTATCCAGACAGTATACTAATTATTTGATACCATAAGTGCATGTAAAAGCAATATGCAAATTCAGTTTTTGTTATAAAGTAGTGATAACTTTAGGTCGTTTGAATCCTCACCTTCATTTAGATCCCATCAACATTTATTTATTATAACGTTTATTAAAATTTCTTACGTAGGACTGGCTATTTTTGGTTTTAAAAATCGACTGAATCATGTGGTTTAAATATCTGAACACGTTCGATTTACTTATCTAACGTTAGAGAACTGAAGCACATTGTTTTGAAGGTAATAAGTCAGGAAACGCTATAGCCTATCGCTCGTGGTCTATTGCTGATACTTTGTCTATTCATTAATTTCGTTAAAAAGTATCCGCGAGGAGAAAACAAATCAAAATTAAGTTAACAATTTTATTTGAAAACATTAAATATGTTTTTCTCAAGGAGAGATATTTCGGAATCGGCACGGAATGCATTGCAATACTGAAATACACCATAGAAAAAGGCAGTGGATCGCGTTGGGCGCACACATCTATTTGAAATATACATTTAAGACGTGATTTCAAAAAATAAACCAAACAAATTAAATGTGTAATTATTATATTATAACTACTCAGTATTTTATAACATAAAACAGACATAGTGTTCGAAACCTCTGAATGGATTGTGATATCCTAGGATGTTTAAACTGCGGCATGCAAAATGTAGTTTTTTGACAACAAAAAATAATAATAAATATAGAAACTTTTATATTCAACAACAACGGTACATACAACACTTACAAACAAGGAATATTGGACAGTTTTACAAACACCATGGGTCCCTTTTACCTATACAGATGAGATACGTCGTTGTCCACACATGTTTCATACATAAAAGTTATCCCAGAACTACGAATCTTTATAAAATCTATCAGACTACATAGTGTCCAGATTATAATGTATAATATAGACATGACCTCGATAGCAAGGGCCTATAGAAATCCTACAACATGCGTTCCTTTGTTGAAATACTCTCACCCTCCTGTAATTCTGACAGAAACACATAGGCAGAAAATATAAAAAGCGTAACGGAATCGAGCTTCATATATCTCTTATAAACTGACGCATTTGGACGCATCACAATAATTTATTATATATGTATATATAAATTGAATATATTACATTATAGGGCGTGTTCTCCATACAACAGATACTTTCATTGACAGCAAAGAATATAGTTGGTGGGGAGATGGTTAACTGGGTGATGAAAAGTCCCAGATGGGTATAGCCTTGGCGAACAGTTTCTCCCGAAAAGAGGTCGTTTATTTTCTCATAATAATGCAAGGGAAACTAAAACGAAAACGCCAGTTCATTTCCTTTACGTTCTTCGTTTTACTTTGCTTTGATAGTTTCTAAGGGATCCTTGGCCATTTATTTTGGACATTTTAAAAGAACCGCGCCTGAAAATGTGTCATGGAAAAAAACTGCGCTGATCTAAAAATGTCCTTGTCGCGCACAGAGTCTCTGGAAGTTGACGTCGACGGGAAGGCCGGGTGTTTTAAAAAGGTAGAGTGTCTAGAAACAATTTGTCAATTATTGCTGGCGGAGGAACCAAGTCTTCAAGTTTTAAGTAGAAGATGCGTTGCAGACCTTGTGTACAAAGTGTGCGAAGTTCCGGTAGTTTTCCCAAAAGTTTTGATAAGTAGTTGGGACGATTTAAACCGCCGCCATTAAATGTCACTTGGTCTTTAAGACAATTTACAATCTTGTTTTGAAGTTCCTCCACTCTCTTGGGTTCTTTTAGTCCATGTCGCTCTGTAATAAGAACATTTACAAAGGTTATTATCAAAGTATATTGCGGATTAAATTAAGTCACTGCCATGTGAAGTGCAACCGGAAAATAAATAACTGGACATAAAAGCGAACATTTCACGAGTCTAGTTTCACGCACCTGTCACCATGGCAAGCGCAGCTATGCAGGAGAAGGCTGATATATCGATATTCATGCTCTGGAGGTTGGAAGAAAACTCCACAATAGAGTCAATCCATTCTCCGAATCCGCGAACACACTGTAGTCTGTGCAAGACCACCCCGTTGCAAAAAATCAGCTTTCCCTCCATCGGATTAGACCTGCAGTTAAAAATGGGAGGGGGGAGGAATTATCAGTCTGCTAATAATTAGATGATAAAACGCAGGACAGCCGAATGTGCAAACGGGGAGCTCAGGAGATCTTAACTGCAAGAAGTTACCTGTAAGCCAGTCGCAAGACAAAAAGTTCCAGGAAGGCAGATTCAAAGAGGAGATCTTGATCCTGTTTGGGGAGATCAGCGAACCCCGGGATCTTCTCCGCCCAGCCTCTGATGATCTCCATGGAGCCGGTCAGGAGATCATAGAATTGCTGGATGTGCTGCGTGTCGTCTCCGGTCATTTGGTAGTCAGGGTTAGCCTGAAACTGGAATTTAATTTAGAAAGTGCTTAATGAGGTCGTTTAAAATATATAACCCGTGAAATTGCAAAGCCCATTCCAAGCAGGACAGTTGGGTTTTCATAACAATTAAACCTCTCTCTGGCCATTATTGGGTTCTATGTTTCAAAGCAATTCACTCAAGTAAGGTATGTTAAATTAAATACGCAACGATACAGACATTTAGAGCAAAAGAGAACGTAGTTTTTTAAACGACACAGGACAATCTGTTTTGCAACGAGGTAACCGATAGCAGAGGTAGTTCCCTAAGTATTGGTTAGGCATGGTAATACGTTGTTCCAATGAGATTAGATATTAATGTGTTTTTCATGGTTCTCGTATACTTTATTAAGTCCAGAGACTTTCGCTGAGTCTTAAACGATCAGAGTCATTTCGATTAGCGCCATACCCACTCGTTCATCTCCTCATTATAGCGCTTGCCTGACTGGAAATTAAAAGCGTGTTAGTAATCGGACTTACTCTTGAGTAGTCCAAGCTGGACATGGACGGGTTTGAGTCCACATGAGCCCGTACTAGGGCACTTATGAGACTCACTGGGGGCGAGGGTGGTGACGGATCCTGTGGACTTTTGGGTTTGGACGGCAGACGCCCCCTGCGACCCTTCAGACTAGCAGTCCGAACAACTAAAAAAAAAAAAAAAAAAAAACTGAATTTCAAAGCTGAATATTATTGTTTTGTGTCGTACTCAAGATTTAATGAAGCAGCGATGTTCACTATGCAACCCTTTTACGAACCCAATACTAAATGCATCGCTTTCCATATCAAATAGGCTCAGAAACGTTAGTCACAGTTAATTTTAAATATCACCGGTTATTAAAATATGAACATAAAAAAATGACAGAAAAAGCAAAGCGTCTTACCTTCTTTGACCATGCCGACAACAAGGCACTTCTGAAAACGACAGTATTGGCATCTGTTTCTGCGACGCTTATCTACCGGGCAATTTTTGTTCGCTAAACACACATATTTCGCATTTTTCTGAACTGTGCGCTGAAAAGGAAAAAAAAAAGAAAAGAAATTCAATTTTTGTTCGGCACACGATGACGAGCGTGTCACACATTTGGTCCCGGACAAAAGTGACATTCGACTGACATTTTTTGGCGAAATTAATGGAAGTCGAACTGACACAGTTGGAAACTATCAGCGCGACCCCATCGCTTTATATAGCTACGTTTTATATGCAAGGAGCAGGAGGAGACTTTCGGTAAACACAAATCCGTGGGCATTCATATTTTTACGTCCCTTCGAGACCCTCTCCATTGAAAGTGATAAGATTATTCAATCAGGATGGTGAAATAAGGAGACCACTTAATTTTACCACTGGGAATTCTGTTCCACTTGGTTACCCCAGACACGGTTCTCTGTCCAAACCAATTTAATTCTGGGGGAAAGGGCTGACTTAAAAGGCACCGGAGCATACACTCACACAGTGATTTCTAATTGTCGAGTAAGATTGAAAAAAAAATATATAATAATACAAAAATATATATATACACACACACACCTACGCACACACACACACATATACTTACACACATATATAAGTTCAGTTCAATTTTAATAATCCAATTTAAGAGAGTCGGAAAAATATTTATGTAATCGTTATATTAACTAAAGTCCATTTTGTTTTGTTGCTTCAGAAACACAATACGCACCGAGTGACCGTTAACGAGGCAATGTCATGTGGATAGGCCTAATAGAAAAAGTTAGGTCCGGTCATTATGCTTATACATCCATCTGTTCAAACTGGTAAAAACTTGTGTTACACTTATTTAACAGTAGTTGGGGACATGTGTTAGAAATTACAGGCAGTTTCCAGGCCTACCTTAAAGAATCCTTTGCAGCCTTCGCAAGTGCGCACTCCGTAATGCTGACAGGCGGCGTTGTCCCCGCAAACGGCGCACAGACCTTCGTTAGACGGAGATCCCCTCGACGGCGGCGACGGGACTTGGCTATCCATCAGCTGGTGCGCATGGCCAAGCTGAAGCGAATGGGGGAAGCCTATGGCTGCCTGCTTCCTGATAGCACTGGGAACGGCGAAGCTCTGGCTCTCTAACGCACGATGAGCTCCAGGGGTATCGGGGTTCATGGGCACGTGAAGGGGGCCGTCGAATCTCATTTGGCAGCTGGACACGGGAGTACCGGGTGGGGACTGTTTGAACGAAAACAAGGATAGCCTCGACACCGGGTTCTTGCGCTGATCTATCATGTGAGTGGTCGCCACATAGTTCTGGTGAAAACTGTGCAGCGATCCAGGCTCATCCCACATATGATTAGGTTGCACCGGGAAGTTTGGTGTGCTCGGTGTGTGAGGAGAGGAGGGCTTGTAATACATAGACCCGGAATGGGGCATCATCTCTTCAGATTGAGGTGGAATGTGGCTCTGTTGATGGTAGCCGTGCATCTGGATGTCCTCCACCTTGATGGAGGACTGGTCTCCAGAATGGGGCATTTGGTATATACAGGGCGGCTTGACGTCGTAAGTGGTGTTGTAGTTGTCCATGAATGTGCTGAAGCTGGGGAGAGAAGTGGTGGCCGTGATCTCGGTGTTGGTCAGGTCCATGCTAAACTTAACGAACTCGGGTGTTAGGAAATCGCAGCTGTACTCTCCAGCGGCGTGGTAGCTGTAACTCTGGGATGCGGGACTGGCTCCTTGAGGCGATGTCCCATACTGAGCCTGAACGCAGGGCATGGCTGTAAACAAAAGTGTCAAAATGCTCACATACTCATATTAAATAAAGTGATCTGCCCACAAAGTTAGGAAGTCACACAGAGCAATACGGTAGCTGTTTCTGGGCAGAACACACATCAATTAACATACTCATACAATCAGATATATTCACAAATAAATGTGATGTAAATTTTTGTGTGTTCTAATAACTAACAATCTTCGTCATGTTATGATTTGGGTCACTGCGAAAAAAATGCATTTTTTACTCAGTGGCGCTTGTTTGGACAGTGCCAAAGTTTTCTGGGCAATGGTTTGATTTACCGATCACCAAGTTTCGTTTGGTAACGCTCACAGAAGACATAGACTACGAGATTAGTTTGCCATACCTTCAGTCGAGTGACTGTTTTTCTGCGACACTTAAAATAGCAATACTATTTCTTGTTCTGATGAGCAATTTTCAAGAAAGCAGCTTTCTTCTGGAATCCTCCCCTAGAAAATAAAGACCAAAATAGACTCATTAAATTGTGTGTCTCGATTTTAAAATATTATTACTATTTTTATTTCGAACTGCATATTTAAAAAAAATACACTGAGAATTTACTACACTCAGTAGTATTATTCGGTTTTACGACAACAAGTAAATAGTTGTACCGGCCTCTTTTAGGCAGTGATGAACATGCCATCGTGTTTGATGTGTTATTTTTTTGTGAAATCATTACAGTAAACACAAATAGAACACATGATGTACTTAACAGATCTGATCAAATGAAACGTTGAAAGTTCTGACATGTATAAAGACACGACTATATATAGTTAGCAAGCAGACAGTGTACAAAAAATCTCTAGGAGTACACCTGCTTCGAGTATTTCGTGAGTTTTCGCTGGGTCCAAATTCTTAAACAAAGACGTATTTTTTAAAAATCCCAGTTTTTGGTAGTGATAAGCATATTTAAAGTCCCTAAATGCATAATCACTTTCCCACGAAAATGTGAATAGCAGTCGCAGACAATCCCAATTTAAATAAGTCATTTCCATCAGTATTTAAGATAAGTTTGCCAAATTTTCTTATATTCCGTACGGACAACAACGGCTATTATTACAATGTTATGCAAGATGTTTACAATTCTACCGCACATCAGTGATGTCCAATGAAACAAAATAAATAAAAAAATGATGTATTAAAGCCTTAGGTGAACTTTCTGAGTTGTAGTCATACATTAACAAATTGGTCAATCAGATAAAAATAATTAAAATAAATTTATGCCGTACCTTACACCTTCATCAAGGATGATGCTGCTTATCCATGCAGATGGAGCGCATGCAGTTTTCTGTAATTTAGATGAAGAATAAAGCCAAAAACCACAGGCGACGTTTCAGTTGTAAAGGAGTGCGGCTTTCATTCAGCACTGCAGGGATAACAGCACAGACTGACCCTTCTCCTCAATGTGCCTTTGTTTATGTGAGCTTCGAATACCAAAGCCCACGTGTCTAAAACCTGTACGTCATGCGCAGCGTCACTGATAAGCACCAATCCCTGCGTCGCGGGGGCCGACCTTCTCTGCGCTGTTGGTGCATGGCTGGAGCTGAGCAATGCTTTCAGGTAGCCGGCTGTCGCGGACGGGAAAGCTTCATACTTAAAATCACAGCAACAGGACTACTGGTTAACAGAACATTCACATTCTCTACCGACGTTGACTTTACAAAGCGCGACTGAAGACTGACTCACTTTCTAGTTACGCCGATGCACTTGTTATGTGTGTGGTCACCTCCGTTTACCTATTTAGAGAGAGGTGTTGTGGAAAGTAATTTATGCATTCAGTTCTCAGCTCTGCGAAATCAGTTGAGATGTATTTAAAACTAGGGATTGTCCATAATTTATAAGGAAGTAGCTAATAGTATGTTGTGCTGAATATTCAAATTATTTCTGGGCGAATTTCCAAATAAACTCAAATCATCTGGACGTGTTTTATTCTTCCAGTGCATTAATGGTCAGCATCTAGATTCACCTATGAAGCTGATAACTTAAGTGAACGTAGGCTGCACGAATGAATGGTGCTGAGTACGAAATTGTAGTGAAAACACCACGGAACCTGTGTCTTTGCGTGTAGTAGCCTATGCGCCAACGGGGCACCGATTTATCAGTTACCAAAATCAGGTGTCGGAAGCAGGTGGGTGTGTTCTTTGCGTGAGAATCGCAATTTTTCTAGGCGTCTGTGCAGTAAGCGCAAATCCCGAGCGCCCATTTACTGTGGAGCAGCGTCGATTGTCGTGGGCGAGGAAGAAAGAATGAGCGATAGACTGACTGCGCGTGACGCAAGGCACACGGGCTTTGACGCAACCAACAGAACCTGCCAAAAATAACTATTGGAGTCCTTTCTTTTGTTTTACAAAGCTTTCTTTTATTTTTACCCAGAACTTTATTTGTAGTGTACTGTGCCAATTACTAGTCGATACTGACTGTCAGGTCCTGCCTCCCGCCCCCTCACACTCACGCATCTGCTGATAAAGCGCAAATATTAGTTAATTACCCTGTTCACTTACTATATTTAGTATTATATTTATCACAGAATCAAAGGATAATTCAAAAATCAAGCCCATTCCGGTTACGATAGCCAAACGAAATACCTTGGTGTCTCCAACAATAACTTAAAAACTGAAAACATTTTGAAAACAACTCTGCTTTACAGCTACATGGTATGCAGCCCTAAGTACTGTGTATACGTTTGATCACTGTTGACAGCAGATTAGCGCCATTCCCAAAGCTGTCATTTCAGTTATGTGACAAAAGGAATGTATCAGTCATGTCTAAGCCATTGTGTTTTCAGGTGCCAGCCATTGCAGGTGTAAGGTGATACATTAAATAAGTATTAAACACACACGTCTTTAAAAGAAACGTTTATTTATTGTTCAAGATCATGCACATCTTATTAAATAGACCACATTTTGAAGTAAAGTTTAAACTGAAATGTATCACAAGCAAGTGAAAAAAAACTATGTTTATAGTAATACCCAAGAGGACAATGTTACTATCTGTATGTTTAGCTATATATATTTGGCTTTATCATATAGAATTTTATATCCAAATGTAATAACTTAACACAACAAAACTAGGAAACTGATACACAGTATACATGCTGCTGTGGTACTAATTAGTTATTATAACATTTATTCATATATACTACATAGTTTTGGGTAATTGCTTATTGAATCATATATAACACTTATTAGCATATGCAGTGGGTGGCACAGAGGTGCAGTGGGTGGCACAGAGGTGCAGTGGGTGGCACTGCATCTCAATCTGCAGGGTTAGGGGTTTGAATTCTGCTCTTATTCACTGTGTTTGGAGTTTGCATGTTATAAACCAGTACTGTCAGCTTTCCTTGTATAGTCCAGTAAGTTGCAATCAGGCTAACTGGATTGTTTGTGTGTGATCATTCACGTTAGCACCCCTTGATTGACTGGCATATGGTCTGGGATATAATATCTATACCATGGATGTTATGTATGCCCAAGCCTGTCTATGTTAACATGAAAACATTTACTACATACACATAGATGATCGCTGTATGAATGCTGGATTGCCATTCAAGATGCTGACAGCCAACAAAGATCAAAACTTGCCATTTGTGCATATATGAGTACAGATCAATTGCAATGCTCCTTTTGTCCAATCACATCTCGCTCTCCTCTGGGACATACACACATACTGGAGAGAGTGAAGTGCAATATTCTTTGTAGCGTGGCGAGGCATGCTTAAATTTGTCAGGCAAAACGTGCCGTACCTAACTAAAAGTGAAAACTTCACTATAGCCGACATTATCTGGAGATTGTGTGATTTTTAACTTCCAGAGCTCTCGTGTTGTAGCATTCTTATATTTCCATAATGTTGTTGTCTTTGGTGTGTATGTATGTTGTATATTAATAAACTGTTGTCGTGGCCCAACTCCATTCCTTTATAAAAGTTATAACCAATACTTGATCACAAAAGTGAAAATTGTAAATCCAGGAAAGAAAAGGTTCATTAATAAAGAATTTCCCATCATCCATTGCAACTACACGAGGCTACATTACACATTACAGGGTGCATTCCACTACATGTTGTATGTTAGTTGAAGCTAGCAACTATGTATGTGACGACTAACCCTCTTGAATGTTGAACTACTGGGAAAGAGTGTCAGGTGTCAAACTCTTATAATGTAATGCCAACACTATATCATTAACCCATAGGTTTAACTCCATTGCATTACTAACTTGCAGACTGATCAATTTTATGAACTTATAGACACGTCATAACATTTTAGAAATATTACTCAAATTAAGCCCTTTGTTATTTAGGGAACGTAATTCTGTCGCATCAGTCCTTGAAGGACGGAATTATAGGAAGTTTCTAGACTACACGGATACTAATCATGAGTGATATATAATTCTTAAGCAATCAGTTATATATTAAGATAGGCTATATGTAAACATTTCCCACTTGCATTGCTTGACCTCTGTAAAAATGATCTTAGTAATGTATATTATACCATGTGCTGTACAGAGCAGTTTACTCATTATACTTCTGCCTAATCCCACTGAGACCTGCTATGGTTTCCAGAACATTGAATCACCATCCCTGTAATTATACAGAGCCATTAACTCTCTGTTTTTACACTTCCTTCCTCAATGATCAGCCATATTAATTGATTAATTCTGAATGTGCAATTTATTAAGGTATTTATATAATATCCTTAATCTACTGTTATTCATTTACTAATTACAGTTAAGAGTTTAAAATATAATTAAGCTTTTTAATTGTCCATTGCAGAGTTGAAATACTAAGTACCTTATTTATATGCATATTTTAATTGCCAATCATCTTTGGGGTGGGAGCTAATCAAGTGCAATCAAATCAGAGCAGTGATTTCACAAGAAAGACATGCTGGATCTACTAGGCAACATATGAGTGTACAGACACAGGTAATTAGAGAGTGAGAAAATCTACCTACCGTCACAGGATACCTGTGCTTCTTAAATGTAAGATTTTACATCGTGATGATGACGACAGAGAAATTACTTTGTCATCCCCTTAAAAATGGGGCTCAATTATAGCTAAACAGACCACCAAAGGTAAAGAACACAATATATGATTAATATATGATTAAAACTCAGGATAATACTTAATACAATACGTTATGTGTAGCATAAAATACTGATTAATCTCCCCTTTAAAATATAACTTTCTTTGCACCCGGAGTTTGAAATAATAATTCCCAGTACCATTTCAGTGTAGATTGCCTGTTTATTAATTCATTTGTTTGATAAGATCGTTTATATTACGCCGTTTGCCCATCACTTACCAAACTATGATGGAGACAAACCCTCGTGTAGTCTGAAAATGCAGGCTAATAATCCAATGAAGCTAGCAATATGCCGGTTACATGTTACATTATTATAAACATAATGACAACACTCACTAAACTACTATTAACTGTACCTAAATGACAACCGCAGATCGATTAAATGAGACGTTACATTTCCAGCTTATAAATGAATTACTCAGGAGTAATTCATTTATACGTATTTGTCAATTTAAATTTTGTTTTCATGTAAGACATAAATAGAATTACACCGTTATAAGCCTTTCCTCCAAATAAAATACTTACATTACATATTTGGATCCCCTGGAAAAAGGTCAGTCAGGTAATCTATTATCCTGTATGGCATAATATATAAATATATTTT
Source organism: Brienomyrus brachyistius (assembly GCF_023856365.1). Classification (NCBI taxonomy): domain Eukaryota; kingdom Metazoa; phylum Chordata; class Actinopteri; order Osteoglossiformes; family Mormyridae; genus Brienomyrus; species Brienomyrus brachyistius. The sequence goes on along the minus strand of NC_064533.1, from coordinate 44,718,520 downwards.
TTTCAGAGAACAATAAATAATTTTTTCTTCATTTTTAAAAGATGAGATACTTTCTTTCATTTCACGAAAAACAGACACGCCACAAATCATGCTTAAGGACAAGGTCCAGTGCCTGCAGAAGAACAAGTGCAACAGCATAGTGCGTCAGTCCCTCAGTCCGAAATATACGTTTATATGTACGTCAGACTCCGTGCGGACTCTGAGCTATTTCTTCGAGATAGCATTTACACCGCAGAGTGCATAATGTACGGCCACATTTAAATATTTCCTAATATCTAACAGTTTCTAATAAAGCAGCTTTATTTTTGTCGTATTTTTAGCGTGCGATGCATATATTACTTTTGGAAAGCTAACATTATCTTCATAATTAAAGATATTTACAGTGTTTCTGTTTGTTGCAACAATTTGCGTGGGCTTTCATGAAGTTCATTTTAAGAAAACAGAACGCCCTCGTGGAGATGCCGGGGATTGAACCCGGGACCTCACACATGCGAAGCGTGCGCTCTACCACTGAGCTACATCCCCAGGACACATCGAAGCGCTTCAAAATCATTCTACACAATATTGATATGGTTTGCTGGTCTGCGATTATAAAAAGTTTCTTTTTATACTATATACTGGGCATTGTATATTGAACGAAAATGAACTAGAATGAAACCTAAATTGAAAATACGGCAAGTCATTTCAACAAACAGGAGGCCGTGTGTGAGCTCGTGTAAACTGTTGTATTACAGTAAACATAATTTAGAAGTGCAGTAAACAGAGTTTCGTAAGTGCATATATTCAGTGAATAAGAGAAGTCTGGTCATTTTGTGGACCTTATGTACAATAATAATTGCTTACAGGCAGCAACAAGTACAATATGTTTCGCTTTACGACTGTGTAGCACCACTTGGGAAATTATAGATTGCATCTTGCTTGAATTCTTAACATATGTATAAATCAAACTTTATATAAAATCCTGCGCACGTACTGTGGACTAATAACACGGAGCCTACAGCAAGCTTATTTCATTGATTGACCTAATATTGCAGGTCTGACATCGGGTACGGTGTTATTTACTTGATGAATTCTCGGATCCACATTATGATTTTCCATCTAGACACTCGTCGTCTAACCAAGTATCCTGGTCAAGGTTCAAACGAAAGATATTATTTATATCAACTTTCATGCACTCCATTGAATGCTTCCTTAGAAATACTAAAAGAACGCCCCATTTACTTCATTGGCCGAGACTCGTAGTTCTTCAAATAGATTGGATCGCCGTGTTGTCAATCAAGAGGAATGTTTCCTGGTTCTCTTCCGTAACGATATTAGCTAACTACCTGGTTGTAAGAGCTGTGAATACGTAGGGGCATCCTTACGGCATACCTATTTGAGTGCTCGCCAAAACACCTGCAACAGCTGTAAGTTAACAGAAATACCGATTTTATTTCTTTTATTATTTTTTTTTGCATTTGAAAGAATGAAGATGACAGCTGATTAGCTGTGCTTGCCAAGCTAGCTGGCGGTGCTTAATAATAACAGCAGATATCAGGGTTGAATTATATGATTTTATTTATATATAATATAAGTTTTGGCATGCAGTTACTATACATTGAGCAACATTTGAAATGAATTTTCTGTGGGGTAAATAGTTATTTAATAACTAGCATATATCACCATGTGTTAAGCAATAGCTTTTTATTTAAAAACCATTAAAACGGTATTCTAACTCGTTCAGCCTGGTATGTGCAACATTAGCAAAGCACGTCACATCTCGATTTTATAAGAAATATTAATGCGAACGTTATTAGAATATATTGAAAGAAGCTGATTCACAGCACAGCTATAGACTCTATGGAGATACATCACCGTCAAGAGTCCTTTTGACTTTCTCTGATTTCTTAGCTGTGTATCTGTACATTGCCAATGACTTTCCCAGTATTTCAAGCAATTATAATTTTCATTTACCATGTGCCTCAGTATCTGTCTTTGAACACACAGTGCAAACTTAAAGTTAATCATTAAACATCTTGCCGAATTAATATATCCGGGATGAATGAATGTCAATCACTGCACAATGTAAGGTTACTTAATAGCCTATTGCCCTTCACCAGAGCTTAAACTGTTCTTCAAAGTGTAACAGTTCAAAATTCTTACTAGGAATTTTCTTTTGGGGGGAAAAAAACAACATTCAAAATTGCTTCTTGCTGTCAGTAACATATTATTGCTGTATATGTACTACATTTTAGGAGTCTGATGTACAAACACCATTCTTTCCATCCATCCATCCATCCATCCATCCATCCATCCATCTTCAAGCACTTATCCTGATCACAAGGATCACTCTTTCCATTTTAGCTATAAGCTCCAGGGTATATTTCCCACCTGACAGTGCTGAATTAAAAGGAAAATGCAAGCAAATACCTCAGCAGGTCTTCAAGTTATTCTGTGTCCCTGCACCTGAACAGAAAATAACAGCAAAAACGTTACATTTTGCTCATTTTATGATTGATTGACAGGAACAGGCAGAATTATTACGATCTGATAGAAGCTTAGACTGCATTACAGCTGAATACATTACTACTTGAATTTTAATTCTTGGAACCCTAAAAACACTCTTCCCCTCAAGGCTTTGCCTCTTGTCTTTTTCTCCATTTCTAGGTTTCTACTTTACAAGCTTAAATGTCTACTTAATATGCTTTAATGCTCACTCTTCTGAGGCAAGGAGCACTTCATCACTTTAATGCACCTTTATATAAGGCACAGTTAACTAGGTGCCCCTTATGGGACGGCTGGTCCATGGCTTAGCCGCGCTCGCACGGGATGATGGAGATACGTCGTCATGGGCTCACGGCAAGACAGTAAAAGGGGCACGTGGGCCTTCATGGAATGGAGGGGGGGGGGGGGCGGCTGTATATCAGTCAGCAGTGAATATTCATGAATCATAGTGTCATGACATGGTTCGTAATTGGCACCAACATTAGTAATAATTCCACGGGCATCTCAGGGTGCCTGCATATTCATGTAGGAAAGGGGATATTTCAAAGTTGTTTCATCTCCCTCGTTTTTCGTGGAAATGTATTCAAAAGCTGCAGGTGGCCCATTGCCACGTAGATGCAATCAATTGCCCATTAGAATGTTTTACAGATTGGAAATCAGGCAAACCAGTAAGTTTTATTCATAGAGAGGATTATTTGTGCTTTTTCTTTTTATGGGAAAGGGAAATAGAAATATTCCCTAGGGAATTATCCAGTTTAGATTCTATTATGTATGAGCAGGAAAAAGATATAGGTGATTATGTATAATTTCAGTTGTCAAAAATCCAGTAGAAAAATATTATAAATGATTCTCTGTTTGTATGGTTCATAGACCACAGATTATATGTTTGTACTTTTCCACGTTTTCCAAGGTAGTACTTGCTATCAATTTGTAAAAGTTTAGCTGTTGCCTTTGAGGGCCAGAAAGCAGAGGTGTAATTTTTCAGTCAGCTGTTTGGTGTCTCTGTTCAGAACCGGCTCTGCAGTAGTGCTTTGCACAGCTTTAAATCTAATTCGGGTTAAGTGCCTTTGCTCAAGGGTTCCGCAGGATCCCTCCTAAGGCTGTAAGCCATCGCTTCACTCTCTGCTCTTTCTTGTGTTGCAGACAGTCATGGCCTTCCGGAAGGCCGCCAAGGGGACTGCCGTCGTTGGCGGAGGGGTTCTCGCCGCTCTCTATGGTTACTCACAGCTTTCGGAATACAGGAAAAAGCAGGTAGGTTTTCCCAAAAGAACATTCTGTCACCCTTTGTGCCTGGCAGGTTGATGAATACACATATATACCGGAGACCGTGTTACATTACTGCACCCATTCTGCGCCCCAGGCTTCCTAAAACTCACAGAGGTGAGATATTATTTATGGGTGCATTTTGCTGCAGAGTGGTAGAAAAATATGGGTTTGTACCACATTGGCCTTCTTTGAAGAAATTCAAGTTTCCTACATTTTTTCCTACGGGCCATTCAAGGTAGAGTACGTGGGACTTTGATTCAGTGAGGCAAGCTATTGTGATTAAGAACACTCTCATTAACATAATTTCTGATTCGGCCTCATTGAGCTTTGATATAGTTTCTAATTTAATGTTGGTGAGTTTCGCCCACAGACGTAGCGTTTCTGTGTTAAAGGCTTCTACAATCAGGGTATGTTTAACTGCAGAGTAAATGTAAAAAAAAAATGGAATATGGTAAGAAATACATCTAACCGTCAGGCGATTTACATATTTACCTGCATCTACAATTTGCGGACAGGTGGCCTTTCACCATTTTAACTGGAGTTCTGTCAATTCTTGGGGGCTCTGGTTTAAAGCAGAAACGTCCAGCTGATAAATTCACACAGGCTTTTTAGCTGTCGTTCCTGGGCCGTTTAAGGTGTTCATCTTCCTTATGAGAGAGTCGCGTTACTTAATCTGACCGAGCATGCTAATAATTAATTTTTTAAACACTGCCACTTTAAGAAACTGGCCGAACAAGGAATTACATTTAGATATTAGCTATTACTCACACCTATGGTGTATATTTAATGGCTTGCATTAGGTGATTACTTCTGGTAGTATTGACGGCGTGTTTAGGAGGCTGGAAGCAATTCGAAATGCTAATTGGTTAATTGAAACTGTTGTGAATGTAACGGCTGCATTAGTATTTTCCATCAGTGTTTTGCCGTAGTTTTAAATTTTAATGTAAGTTTTTTTTTGTTTTGTTAAAGCAATTATAACCCCATGGACCTGACAAAAATAAGTGGTTGTAAATGGATGGATGGATGAATGGATGGATGAATGGATGGATGGGATGGATGGATATTTTCAGTGAAACTTTGAATAAATTAAATAACAAGAGGTAAAATTAGGTTGGTACTCTGTGTTAATGTTGCATCATAACTCCTCAGACGGGTCTGTACTCAGGTCTGTAATTGCTTGTGTGGTTCTGTACTCAGTCCCATGTCACAGCTGCCCTGTAACTGCCTAATGGGTCTGTACTTAGCGCCACATCACAGCTGCACTGTAAGTGCTTAAATGGGTCTTTACTTAGGTTCCGTTTTACAGCCACACCGTAACTACTTGGGTGGGTCTGTACTTAAATACTGTGTCACAGCTACACTGTAACTGCTTGGGTGGGTCTGTACTTAGGTCCCGTGTCGCAGCTACACTGTAACTGCTTGGGTGGGTCTGTACTTAGGTCCCGTGTCGCAGCTACACTGTAACTGCTTGGGTGGGTCTGTACTTAGGTCCCGTATCGCAGCTACTTCAGAATCAGAGCTATTTGGACAAAGGGGCACCAATCAGCATCAACTTAAAAGAGAAAAGTATCAAAATGTATGTGAATGTGTGGATGTGTGTGTGTGATAAAAACCTGTTATTTTTTGGTCCCCACAAAGGGAAATTTTATAAAACATCAATAAACAAAAAATGACAAAAGTCTTCTATTTAGTTTGGTTACTTATGGTTAAGGTTAGGGCTGGGTAGGGGTTAAGGTCGTTATGTTGGGATTAGAGTTTTCCCCATAGAAATGAATGGAGAGTCCCCACAAAGATATAATCATAAACCTGTATGCGTGTGTGTGTGTGTGTGTGTGTGTATGTGCGCGTGTGTGTGTTTGGATATGTATTCACTGCCCAATAGTATCACGAAAAATACTGTTACATGCATCCTGAACAGGGATCAAATTATTCTTCTGAAAAATTTCATCTTCTAACACCAGGTAACATTTTCATTGAGAGTCAATGGAGAGTAAAATGGAATGTGCTCTAAAAATCTTTTTTTTTCCCCCTCGTCTCAGGCTCAAAGCACAGATTGCTGATTGCCTTCTTTTAATCAGTGTCTTCAGCTTTGGAAAGAACATTCTTACATTGTCGATTATGATTATGCTCCTGGTGCATTGTTTAAGCTGTGACTACGGGCAGTGATCCATGTTTCAGGAAACAAAGTGCAGAAATCCACATTTCATTGCTTGCAGAAGCAAACGTTTTGTTTGGTGTCATTTCCTGCCAGGGGGAACCTGAGACTGCGCATTTGAAATCGGCACATTCATTTTCAAGTATTTAATGATTTTCAGGTTTCTCTGAATGGCTCGTTTGGTATCACTGTATGAGTTCCTAACAAAGTCAATGAACAGAAGGTTAATTGGACTAGTGTCTCTAAGCGTGTGAATGTGTACAATGTGATGACTGAATCTAGATCTAGAACTTGTGTCTGGGTAGGTTCCATACTCGTTGTGGCCTTGCATCGTGTCAGCATCAGCAATGTCCCGAGCTGATATCAAAGAGCAGAATCTGGTCCGATCCAGGCAATTTTTAGTTGATTGTATCGGCTACTGCAGCCCATCCAAAGCCTGATCTATTTAATTTTCCACATCCACTCGATTTACGCCAGTTGCGCAGATTTTAACGTTCCGTCGCACGCTGCAGTGAGCCCGAGGCACATGGCTCGAAACTACAAACTATCAAGATGTCAGCCATGTGGAAATTCTTTAAATTGGAAACTCTGAGTAGCCTAACAGCTACCTGCTACCGTGTTTGCAATGCCACCCTTTCGAGAACGGGTAGCAACAGAGCGTCATTTAATACATTAGGCACTTAAAGAAACATATTAAGTAAGAATACCGTGAAATCATGAGACTTACTCAGATGAATAATGCAGCAATCCGTACCACATGTGTAAGAACATTTAACTAATCATTTAAACATTGGATCATGACTTGTAATGGTAATACAGTATATAAATATTAAATAGATCAGGGTACCAAAATAGTGGATTGGGACATCCCTAGTAAGCATCCTTCCATCCTCTAACATCTTATCCTGGTGAACGGCACAGGGCCTTATTCCAGGGTCCACGGGGCTGAGGTACACCCTGGGTGGGACGCCAGTCCATTGTAGGGCACATATATACAGAGACTGTGATTCACTTTCTGATTCTGTTTATCTTAACTGCATGTCTTTGAACTGCAGCAGGGAAGCAGAGTTTGGAAAGCTGTGTGACACATGGAGAACATGCAAACTGCATGCAGTGCAGACTGTGCAGTCCACTAAGTGATGCCTATAACTGCTTTATCACTGCATTATCAGCTGTCGTGGGTGGTACAGAGGCTCAGTGGTTAACACTCACACCTCTGAAGTTGTTCGATATCCAAACCCCAGCCTTGTGTGTGGAGTTTGCATGATCTAACTGTATCTGTACGAGTGTCTTTCAACACTCCAAAACCACGCGCTTTAAGCCAGTGGCCAAATGAATGTGCCGGTACCCTGCGATGAACTGGCATTCCGTCCACAGCAGTGTTTCTCAAACCAGTCCTAGGGGACCCTCAGACCGTCCATGTTTTGCTCTCTCCCAGCTCCCAACACACATGTACCAGGCCTTCGGTGTTCTTCAATGGCTGGGAACTGTGAGAAATGTGTGTCTGGGGTTCCCCGAGGACCAGCTTAAGGAAACACAGGTCCAGGGAGTTCCTGCCCTCTTCTTCCTGAGACAGGCTCCAGGCTGCACTGGATGACCGGTTCTTTCCCAGCACTGGCAGCAGACAGAGAAACAGTGTTAAACCCTTAAATCTGTCAGCTATTGGCCGAAACTGGAGGAAATCTGCAATCACATTAAAAGCATAAAATTCATTAATATAAGCCTTTATCCTAGAACTTGACAACCATAGATGCCATTTCTATGACTTAATACCCAGTGAAGGCAAAGTAGTATGAAGCATTTTACGAGGTAGCCTGCTGTCCCCCTTTTGTTACAGGGAGGTTGGTCAAATAAACAGATTGAAAAGGCTTGTGCTGAAGATCCCTTTAAATACTGCCAGTTTACAGACACTAGTGAACCAGACAGTTTCTGAATCATGTTAGCTCTGCTTTAGTTTTTTTTGCAATGTTTGTGTCTGTGCCTCCCACCCCCGGTTCCCTATGCCCCTCCCTATGCCAGCCTAAATGGCTAAACAAACGGACAGCGGCCTTCGCAAAAACAATCCGCCCATAATCTCATGTGTGGATCCCTATGGCCCCAGCGAGGTGGAGGCGCGGCAAAGTTTTGTGGCGGAGTCGTCATTTGCATGAAATTCAGCGCCTCTCTCGCGCGCCTTACTTGATTGCAGGACAAACCTGGCTCTTAATTGTCTGTCGTGTTTAGATATGCACGTTCTTAGAAATAGACCCTAATTATTAGATCTTGTTTGCTGTTACTGTCAAAATTGCAAATGTCTAGGTTCATTCACAGATTTGCAAGTCTAATGGAGCGCAGGCTTGGAGAAGATGGATGTAATCATTTATGGGGGGGTGGGGGGGGGGGGGGGGGGTGCTAAATGCAGAATGAATAAAGCGTTTCATTATTTTTGAAATTCTTAAGGAGTTTTTTCCCCCACCGTCTTGTCTAATTTGCGGGTGATCTTTATATTTTATCTTGGTTGATTTTTTCAGCTGTAGTTCTGGTGTTTTATTTATTTATTTTCCCCTCCAAGTTACTGTGCATCATCCATCTGGTCATTGCCCATATCCTGGGTAAGGCTGTTATTAGGGCAGTGCGTGGCTCAGTGGGTTAGAATGCTGCGCTTGTGACTGGAAGGTCGCTGGGTCAAATCCCGCCGGCCAGTGGAGCGATGTCACTATTGGGTCCTTCAGTGAGGCTCTTAATCCCAGTGGCTCCAGGGACTGTCTGACCCAGCTGTCTGAGTTGGTCTTTGATTTGGATAAAAGGGTCTGCTATATAAATGAAGTTTATCGCCAGACAGGTGGTGTCATTAGAAATGGTTTTAACTAGTATGCAGCCCCTGTGTAGGTAAGAAGGGATACATTTCAACATCCAGTTACACCCTGATACAAAAATCCAGAGATTTTATAACATAATTTATGACCCACCAAAAGCCCCCAAAACACTGATTGGTAAGATTGATAATTCCTGTTGATAAGGCTTGTAACCTTGCCAGAATGTGTGATGCATTGCATGAATTTTACTACATTTTTTTTTATTAAATACATGTGTACTTTTTTTGATTAACATAAAATAAGAATACAATGGCATGTGGTCTTTCGTTGCTGTTTTCTTATTTGCACTATATGCCCACAAAAAAACGCAGGATTTCAAAATCCACTAGATAAAAATCTGTGGACATGGTGTTTGCGTTCTAGCACATGCTTACCACACGAGCCTGTCCGCCCCCCATGACATGTACGATGACAGAATGGGTAACTGGCATGTTTGCATGGGCACCACAGGCCCGCCTGGCACAGGTGGAGGCAGCAGAACAAGTGCAGATGGCCTTCCAGGACGAGCTGCCATCACGACAGGCCCAGCTCAGCACGTTAAAGAACACCGACGAGTTTGACGTGCTTGTCATCGGGGGAGGGGCCACAGGGTCGGGATGTGCCTTAGATGCTGTCACACGGAGTAAGTCATTGTCTGTTATTAAAACCACACTCAACAAAACATCCATCCATCCATCCATTTTCCAAACCGCTTATCCTATTGGGTTGCGGGGGGTCCGGAGCCTATCCCGGAAGCAATGGGCACGAGGCTGGGAACAACCCAGGATGGGGGGCCAGCCCATCGCAGGGCACACTCACACACCACTCACTCTCAAATGCATTCCTATGGGCAATTTAGCAAGTCCAATTAGCCTCAACATGTTTTTGGACTGTGGGGGGAAACCGGAGTACCCGGAGGAAACCCCATGACGACATGGGGAGAACATGCAAACTCCACACACATGTGACCCAGGCGGAGATTCGAACCCGGGTCCCAGAGGTGTGAGGCAACAGTGCTAACCACTGCACCACCATGCCGCCCCCACTCAACAAAACATCTTTATATATAATTCCATTCCTTATGTCAAAGTTTTCTGGGTAAGCGGTTTTATCTCATTGTTGTAGGGTCCCTAGCTTGTAGTGAGCATTGTAGGGTCCCTAGCATGTAGTGAGCATTGTAGGGTCCCTAACTTGTAGTGAGCATTGTAGGGTCCCTAGCTTGTAGTGAGCATTGCAGGGTCCCTAGCTTGTAGTGAGCATTGTAGGGTCCCTAGCTTGTAGTGAGCATTGCAGGGTCCCTAGCTTGTAGTGAGCATTGTAGGGTCCCTAGCTTGTAGTGAGCATTGTAGGGTCCCTAGCTTGTAGTGAGCATTGTAGGGTCCCTAGCTTGTAGTGAGCATTGTAGGGTCCCTAGCTTGTAGTGAGCATTGTAGGGTCTGTAGTTTGTAAAGAGCATTGTTGGGTCCCTAGCTTGTAGTGAGCATTGTAGGGTCCCTAACTTGTAGTGAGCATTGTAGGGTCCCTAGCTTTTAGTGAGCATTGTAGGGTCCCTAACTTGTAGTGAGCATTGTAGGGTCCCTAGCTTGTAGTGAGCATTGTAGGGTCCCTAGCTTGTAGTGAGCATTGTAGGGTCTGTAGTTTGTAAAGAGCATTGTAGGGTCCCTAACTTGTAGTGAGCATTGTAGGGTCCCTAGCTTGTAGTGAGCATTGTAGGGTCCCTAGCATGTAGTGAGCATTGTAGGGTCCCTAACTTGTAGTGAGCATTGTAGGGTCCCTAGCTTGTAGTGAGCATTGCAGGGTCCCTAGCTTGTAGTGAGCATTGTAGGGTCCCTAGCTTGTAGTGAGCATTGCAGGGTCCCTAGCTTGTAGTGAGCATTGTAGGGTCCCTAGCTTGTAGTGAGCATTGTAGGGTCCCTAGCTTGTAGTGAGCATTGTAGGGTCCCTAGCTTGTAGTGAGCATTGTAGGGTCCCTAGCTTGTAGTGAGCATTGTAGGGTCTGTAGTTTGTAAAGAGCATTGTTGGGTCCCTAGCTTGTAGTGAGCATTGTAGGGTCCCTAACTTGTAGTGAGCATTGTAGGGTCCCTAGCTTTTAGTGAGCATTGTAGGGTCCCTAACTTGTAGTGAGCATTGTAGGGTCCCTAGCTTGTAGTGAGCATTGTAGGGTCCCTAGCTTGTAGTGAGCATTGTAGGGTCTGTAGTTTGTAAAGAGCATTGTAGGGTCCCTAACTTGTAGTGAGCATTGTAGGGTCCCTAGCTTGTAGTGAGCATTGTAGGGTCTGTAGTTTGTAAAGAGCATTGTTGGGTCCCTAGCTTGTAGTGAGCATTGTAGGGTCCCTAACTTGTAGTGAGCACCTGCAGCTGGTAGGGAATATCTGTCAAGCCCACTGAAGTTGAACTCTGGAACAGCTCATTTGCCCTGCTGGCTTCTGCACACTTCCTTCTCCATTTACTCATGGATCATGCATAGCTTAGCATCTGCTCTGGCTCCCCTTTGGTTAGAACGCTTAAATTCTCCTTTTCTGAGTTTTAAAAAAATGTATTCTGCACATAACACATACCATTTTTCTTTCTGTACATTTTATCTAATCAGATGGTTTCCAAATGCTTATTTTTTTGTCTGTGACAAAATTATGAAGAGCTCTGTTAACACTGCAGAACATTGATTAGTCACATGGCACAATAGTGTGTATGACAAAAAATATATATATATATATTTCTTTCTTTAGGTCGACCTACAGTACTATACACAAATTTTAGGCAGTCAAAGAACATGATGTTCTTCATGTTGGTGTAAAACTATGATATTGTCTATAAAGTGTGTTATCATAACTACATCAAAACCTCTCCTAAAGTCACCCCAGTGAGCAACTTGACTCAGCCACTAGCACACCTCATATGACCAATCAATACCTCAGTGACTTTTTAAACTAATTAAATCAAATCAAGTGAGCTGGTGGTGAAATTTAATGAACACAAAGAATGGTTGAGGTGCCCCCGAGGAGAGGTTTGGGAACCAAAGCGGTGTTCATCTAGCCATCCAACAAGATATCAGTGACTTTTAGGTGAACTGAAGAAGTTCTTGTTAGTTTATGTTGTGTTACTGTTAAGTTGCATACATTCTAATGTTAAACTGTGTTTTTGTACACACTTACAACCCAGATAAATAGCTTCTAACATTTCCTCTGACTGCCTAAGACTTTTGCACTGAACTTTACCTGCAGTTATTCTTGACGTTTCGCACCTGCAGATGGTCTTGTATGTTTTACTGTTTTCCAGTTTAATGGACACTGTTAATTAACTTCTAAATAAGTGTTTCTGTACTGGAGTACTGTAAATAAATGAGCGTGCCTTTGCAGAGTAGCTCAGAAAGCCTCTTTATGGTTCACAGAGAGCCTGCAAAGCTTCTCACACAAGTCGGATAAACGGGCGGAAACGTGCCCGTCAGCAGATCATGTTGCGGCGCGGTTTTCCAAGACACCCCTCGCGCGCAGATCCCACTTATCCCGCTGGCGCGGTGGCCCACTAGCTCACGAGCCCTTCGGCGGGATTTTCCAGCGGCATGCCTTTTGTTCCATGTCCCTGTCGCGGATTCTGATGGCCCATCCCTCGCCTCTACGTTGCGTAACTTCATCAGCTTCCAAGACGCGTATACTCCCTCCCACCCCTGGGGGGCCTCGCTGGCAGGAAGAGGCAGAAGGGAGTTCTGGAGAGCCGGAGAGGGAGGCATCGGACTTGGAGGATTTATCCGGCGGAAGAGCGAGCCGGAGTAGAACCCGGTCTCCAACTCACAGAGTTGTTCCCCGTAAAGACAGTTTACTTCCCGCTGCCTCCATTACATCCTAAATCAATTATGCATGCTGCTGGTTAGAGAGTTCTTTAATCTGTTTTTCCTTTTATCCAGTTCAACTGTCTAATGTTGAAACAGCGGGGACTTGGACACCCCCTTGCATCCCCCCCCCCCCAACTTCCTAATCCTCCTTTATTTTTTCTTTATCCTTTTCAAAATTGGGATTTGTGGTCTCTATCCATCAGGGGCAACACAGAAGCTTCTAATGGCTGAAGGATAAGTGGAAAGCAGCGAAACAGTGTTCCAGTCTTTCTGGGGCACATGAGAGTTTTATTTATTTTATTTACTTAGTTTTGCAGCGAGGAAAAAAAAATCATAAGTTCCCGTCAAAACTGATTTGCAAGCTTTATGTTTGCAAAAAAAACAAATCCTAGTTGGACTAACAATAAGCTTCGGAATAAATGTGAATCTTTCTATTATTTGTAATAGTCTGCATGCTTCATAATTGTTCAGTTAGCTATATGTATTTTAAATAGGATTTAATAGTTGTTAAATATTAAAATAATTTTATGCCATTTTTTTGTGATTTTTGTGATGGAATGTTTGACATGATGTGTTTTTCATTATCCAGTTCTTGCAGTTTCGTTATGTGATTGAAACCTACTGGGATGGAAATATCAGCCTGTTGCTGCCTTGATTCCCCCCCCCCCCCCGAACAGATCTTAAAACGGCCCTTGTGGAGTGCAATGATTTCTCTTCTGGGACCAGCAGCCGAAGCACAAAGCTCATTCACGGCGGCGTACGATATCTGCAGAAGGCCATCCTGAAATTAGATTATGAACAGGTAAATGCTTTATTTTGTTCCTTCGGTATGACTGACATACGTCAGTGGAATTCCTTGTTCGTTCAGTCCGAGTGCTTTATTTTCTCTTTGCGTTCACATTTCATTCGTTGACATGAACTGTTGGGAAGGGTGTTTGAGACTTTTAAAAGAGATTCGGAAGTGTTTCCCAAACTTCGGCCAAGAACGGGAGCGAGTCAGCATCGTTATCGAGTTTCAAATTAAACCAGGGAATTATATGCAGGTAATAGGGGAATAAAGGATTAGGATCCTCTCCCTTTGCCCGCATATAGCTATGGAGGAGTCACGTAGGTTCAAGCTGAAATGTCATCATTTTATGTTACATTTCAGGGTTCCCCCTGAATCTCATTATTTTAGGACCGTGTTTTCCTTTTCTTTTTCATTTTCCGATGTGTATGAACACACTCGGGTCTAAAAGGTGAGATGTAGAGGGACCAATTAGTGTGATTGCGGGGAGCATAACTGCCCAGCCGGCCCAGCTTGGTGCTGAAATTGGCAGAGACCTGAGAGGATGTGAGACATGCGACAGACAGGCCCGGCACCGTGGTAATTGCTCTCAGCGCTAGTAAATAAACAAACACGGTAATCGGAGAATTCACTCCCAGGCCAAGTCCTGTATTTAAGGGTTTAACGGAAAATAAGGTTCAGCTCTGATCAGCCGAATGCTAAGATCATAATCAGATTTTAATGTAGTGTAACTCCTAGCTCGTCAGATTTCAGCATTGTGATTGTGTTTGTAATGATGTTTTTGCTTTCCATGAAGGTTTTTGTGCTGTAGCAGGACCGTCCTTGTCAAAAATGAAGGATCAACGACATGTTCGTCTTCTTCATCAAGATCTTTTTTGATCAGCTGTTCTCCTTCCGTGTCTCTCGCAGTACATGATGGTGAAGGAGGCCCTCCATGAGCGCTCCAACCTTCTGGAAATTGCTCCGCACCTGTCTGCACCACTCCCCATCATGCTCCCTGTGTATAAGTAAGTGCACCCCCGGCTGAACCCCGGCTGCGCTGGCCGCCTACCACTTCGACGTCTGTCCTCACGTCTCCCGAAAGATGTTGACACATCAGACACTCACCACGACTCAAAAGACTTACCCCGTCCCCCTATCAGGCCCTCTGAATACCCGTGTGAAGCTGCTGCGGGAAAGGTTTCAGCCTGCTTTTCCCATCTCCGGCAAAACCGCGGGGCTTGATTTCAGACACTCCACCGTATATCATGAGCTTTAATTGCACCTGACATTTACGATCCTCCCTGGTATTTAAAAGCGTGTACAGGTGTGTCTCATTAATGAAGGCTGGGGTAAGGCTTGCATGGCTTACTGTGGGTTCCCCCTCCCCCATCAGGAAACGCACATACATAGGCCGACCAGGTGCGTGCGACACCCAACAGTTAATTTCCCAAGTAACATTCGGAGTATTGTCCCATGTGCTTTATTAATTATTATTTTTGGCCACGTTTTGGCAGGCATAAGACTAAAGATGATCTGTACCAAACGGTTACTACGTCAGTAGAGTATCTGGTGTCTTGTCACCTGGATGTTTTAATTCGATTCAACAGAATCCATGTGCAAAACATGTTTAATAGCACTTCATTAGAAGAAGGTGAACTTACTCGAGACTGTGTGATGTGAGACGTTCAGATTTGATTCAGTCCCATCACCCAGTTTTGTTGAGGATGTCAGCAGCAGGTACCAACTGGTCTCCTGGGGAGGGGGGTGGTGGGCGTGTATGACTCATCTGTTCATTTTAAGGTGGTGGCAGCTTCCTTATTATTGGCTGGGGATTAAGTTGTACGACCTGGTGGCTGGAACTCAGTGTCTGAAGGGCAGCTACGTTCTCAGCAAGACCAAGGCGCTGGAGCACTTCCCCATGCTCAAGAGGGATAAGCTGGTGGGAGCCATCGTCTATTATGACGGTAGGTTTGCACGGAGACAATTTGGTGTAAATGATGATATGAATCTCCCCCCCCCCCCCAACCCTAACCCTCCCCCCCCCCACTCATCAGTACAGAATGAACAGGATTCAGTGAAATGGTGAGTAGCTGAAGCTGGTGACGGGATGTGGCTGTGGGAGCAATGGGTGGATATATGTAGCTATGTTATTGAGTACCGTCACTTTAAGGTTATCACAAAAATGGTGTTAATCACAATATGGCAAATACGTTTTTATAAACATTATACATAGGTTCACATGAAATGCATTCCTGTCCGGTGAGATCGACTTTTGCAGTACTTTTTCTAGGCAAAGCAACTTTTTCCCCCAAGTTCCGCCACAACGCAGGTAATTCAGGGACCCTAGGCAACTTCCTACCTATTCTGCCTATAGCTGGCCCTAATTCCTGTGTACAAATATCAGTGTTTCAAGTGACCCAATAGTGCTCGGTTGTGTGAGATGGATGTCAGGCTGAATTAAGCCGTCAGTGATGGGCGGAGCCATGTGAGTCACGTGACGCCTGGACAGCATCTCGGTGGAGAAAGATCTCCTCCAGCTCAAAATAGTCCAAAATCCTAAAATATCCTATCAGTCAATAACAGAAGGTCAGTGTTTATTAGAATATTAAAATCACTCTGGAAAAGACAACTTCAGAAGAATAAATCTACATAAACAGAGCATAATTCACCGTACTGTGACCAGCCACCGCCCTGGGTATTAGTTGTATTTATGCGATGAAACTCATTTGCTCCGAAAAGGTGTGTTTGTCAGTTAGTTTTATTATATATACATTATTATGTTTTCTAAAATAATTCTGGATTAAAATGTATCGTACAGAAATTCTGATGAATCTAGAAAATGGCGTGTGTTCACTAAAATAACTCCACAACTTCTGTTTTAAAGAAAAAGTTTCAATACGATTCCTCTGTAATCAGGGTGATTCAGAGTAATTGGCGGAGCGACTTACAATGTTCTTTCTAGGATTTTATGTGTTTGGAAATGTCATGGTCTGCGTGTCAAGGTGATTTACATATTTATTTGTGCATGCATTTGTAGGAAACTACAGCAGGATAAAAATTATAAAGCGAGTTCTCTCGTTTAAATAAGACTATATTATACTACTTTATCATTTATTTACCTGGGACACCTTTTTCTTTATTTTTTATCTGTTAACATGATACTGAAGTCCACTGAAAATAAAACTCCGGAAATCTCCGCTTTCGTCATCCTAAAACATACTTTCGCGACGCCTCCATCTGAATACTCTGTAATTGTTAGTCGCGCTACGCAGTAGTGCACTTAGGAAACGTGTATATAGAAGTGCGGTCATTTCTTTGGGGTTTGGAGCTGCGTTTGACTCCCACGGGCCGTGCGCGCATGCGTGTACCCGAGTTGGCGTCGGAAAACAAACCATATGCTCCTTGTTACCTTGTGTGTGTACAGCGCTGTCCCGGCTATTTAGAGCCATTGTGTAGGGGGCGAGCGCTAAGTCCGTCTCTTAAGGCGATCTGTCAGGATTCATTTGGCGATCGCTGATACGTGAATTCCAGCGCACAGCCAAAACACAGCGTTTGTTTTATCTATCTATCTATCTATCTATCTATCTATCTATCTATCTATCTATCTATCTATCTATCTATCTATCTATCGGAAATATGACTACCATTTGAGCGGTGATCCGTCAGTTTTACTAATTTAATTATTTGTAAAGAATAGATGTTGTGTGGGTGTCATCCGACTTATTATTTTATTAATTATTTTATTCATAAGATAAACACACAGCTTAATTACAACCAAATAAAAAACTGTAGCTGATGTACAAATCCAGTCCGTAGTTATTTCCCCCCTCAAGCCGTCGTTACATTTATCTCCAATTATTCAATCAGGAGCCGTCCTGACAGTGACATTTTACAGCCTGACCTTCTGTATCAGTTCGGTCGCACGCTGCATGACTTCATTTCTCCCAGGATTTTTCCATCCGCGATTTCGGTTTCCACGCGTGTCCGGGGCCTGTTCCTCGAGCCGCGTCGTGTCAATCCTACAGTTTACTGCAAAACGAGAACTTTCTTCTCGGTTCATACTTTCGCTGGCGATTCATTTGTCTTTACGGTTCCGTGTTTTTTTGTTAATCCCGTCGTGCTGAGATGGAATGGGGCCCCTTTTGTGTGTGTGTGTGCGTGCGTGTTTTTTGTTTTCCACCAGATGAGCAATTCCCAGAGGTATCCGGGATAATGACCGCATCTCCCGCTGTACCTGCGACGTTTTAATTGGACAAGTCAGGCCAGCTGAGTGTTCCTGGCCCATGACTAGGAGACATGAAATTCATTGTCATTATTGTCCCTGTCATTTTTGCAGTGTTTTGTCCATGCTGCGGTCTTCCTCTCACTCCAGTGAGTATTCTACCTCCGGGTGGCGCAGATTATGGTGGAGGCGCGGGTGGGGGCACCGCTGAACTGCATGCTCCTCTTGGGAATCCTGATATTAAATTGGCTTCTCTGCTGGAGTTGCATCCTGTGTATGGGTGCTCTGCCTATTAATGCTACTATTAATATTAATATTAATAATAACAACAATACACTGTGTGGCCATTTTTAACTGACCAATAATAATAACAATAGTAACTGTAATGATAATAATCATAATAATAGATAGTAATTGTTGCTGTATTACTGTTAAATGTGTAAGGTAATGTTTTACTTGTATTAGATCATTTAAAATATTAGGCTTTACAGATTACAATACAGATTACTATTACAAGTGGGTGCTTTTGGCTGTCTTAATAGAGAATTTAATTTTTTTCTTTATGACAATGGTTGCCGTTATGGAGGGGGACTTCCAGCTAGATATCGGACGTATCTCTTTCGATAAACATGAAGCTGCGGCCGTCATAAACAGCACTTTACCGGGGAATATAATCGGGAGCCGTCTGGGGATCTGCTAAAGTGTGACGCTGCAGGGGTCTCACGCCGGTGTATAATTCATTTAAAATGTGGCCTTTGTGTTTGGGTTCTGCATCGTAGAATCACTCGAAGCATGGCGCAGCATTAACCAGAACCCTGCCGCTTCCCCAGCTCCGGGCTGCCCTTGCTTTGAAAAGCGGGGACGTTTCCGTCCTGACCCATCGGCCGGGACCAGAACCTCCTCACCAGTAATAAATAGAAAGAGTACTTCTCAAGACACCAACATTAAAAGCAATTAATCATCTCTCTTCACTCTTTTCTTTAGCTAAGGGTTTCCCAGCAATAAATCTTTAATGATGTACATAACAATGACTCTAATGGAACCCGGCTTTGTCCATTTGTCACCTTTTAAAACCCTTTAATTTAAATTACAAAACGTCCGACCTTGTGACTCCGAATATAGATTTTCCTGTATTTTAAAACTGCGTGAGGATTAATCCATGAATCTGGATACAAGAATCCCCTTCTTTTCATTAAAACAGGTCTCCGCAAAGTTGTAAAACAGATACAACACTTCTACTTCTTCTGCTCTAGCTGGTATATATATGACATTACATGTAATGTGTTACTGGTAGGTACTGCTGTGCATTTCCAAAGCCTCGAAACCAGCAATAATATGAAAAGATCTATTGACCCATCTTTGACCTCTGGTGTCCCTTGACAGGGGACGAAATTGAGATGTTAGTAATTATATTTGCTCAGTGTAATATTTGAGGATCCCGTCACGGGTAGGCCTGGTCATCCTGGTCTTACACACGTGTTCTTGTCACAGGGATGGATCTCGTGGATCACGCATGTAAGTGATACCCGTGGGGTGTTTTGCAGTTTGTAGTTTTAACACTTTTAATGCTCCTCTTTGGAGGTGCTTGTCGGCGTGGATCGGGGTGCGCAGACTTAGAGGGGTGGGGGGGTTGGGGGGGGGCATGCAAAGGGCTGCTGTGGCTCTCAGCCCTCCCCCAGCGATGCGAAGTGACAGGGACAGATGTGACATATCGGTTCCGACGTACTTCCGAGCCACCAGTCACTGGCTGGGGGGCGACTCACGTCGTGCTCTCCTCGGCTCCTGCCCCCCACCCCCCAGGACAGCACAATGATGCTCGGATGAATCTCGCCATCGCCCTCACCGCTGCCAGGTATGGCGCTGCCATTGCGAATTACACGGAGGTCGTGCGGCTCCTGAAGACGCCGGACGTCTGCACCGGGAAGCAGAGGGTTTGCGGAGCACGGTGCCGGGACGTGATCACAGGTAACAGGAAGCTGACCCCCCCCCCAACTAAACACTGTTTCATGCTCTTTTTTTCCACAACAAAATCCCTGTTAATCATGCACTCACGCACACAATTTTCAATGTTAAACTTAAATATTCAATAACCTTTTTTATGGTGGTCAAGGTCCTTAGGGTTTGGATGCAGTGTAATGGGGGTGGGTATTTTTTTATTTATTTTTTTGGCCCCCGCTTACCTTTTTAAATGTCATCAGTGAGATCAGCCCCGGAGTTCCCCACCTGTTGTGGATGGGCGCTGCTTCCCCGTAAATGACTGACCCCTGATGTTATTCTGCGTTTTTCAAATATTTTGTGGTTGGAATGTCGATGTAGAAATGAGACCCCACTCCAGTCCCCCATAGTCTGCGCTGAGACACCCCCACAGTCCGCCATAGTCTGTGCTGAGACACCCCCACAGTCCGCCATAGTCTGTGCTGAGACACCCCCACAGTCCGCCATAGTCTGTGCTGAGACACCCCCACATTCTGCCATAGTCTGTGCTGAGACACCCCCACAGTCCGCCATAGTCTGTGCTGAGACACCCCCACAGTACGCCATAGTCTGTGCTGAGACACTCCCACAGTCCCCCATAGTCTGTGCTGAGACACTCCCACAGTCCCCCATAGTCTGTGCTGAGACACCCCCATAGTCCCCTACAGTCTGTGCTGAGACACCCCCACAGTCCCCTACAGTCTGCGCTGAGACACCCCCACAGTCCCCTACAGTCTGTGCTGAGACACCCCCACAGTCCCCTACAGTCTGTGCTGAGACACCCCCACAGTCCACCATAGTCTGTGCTGAGACACCCCTCAGTCCCCTACAGTCTGTGCTGAGACACCCCCACAGTCCACCATAGTCTGCGCTGAGACACCCCCACAGTCCACCATAGTCTGTGCTGAGACACCCCTCAGTCCCCTACAGTCTGTGCTGAGACACCCCCACAGTCCACCATAGTCTGCGCTGAGACACCCCCACAGTCCCCTACAGTCTGTGCTGAGACACCCCCACAGTCCACCATAGTCTGTGCTGAGACACCCCTCAGTCCCCTACAGTCTGTGCTGAGACACCCCCACAGTCCACCATAGTCTGCGCTGAGACACCCCCACAGTCCCCTACAGTCTGTGCTGAGACACCCCCACAGTCCACCATAGTCTGTGCTGAGACACCCCTCAGTCCCCTACAGTCTGTGCTGAGACACCCCCACAGTCCCCCATAGTCTGTGCTGAGACACCCCCACAGTCCCCCATAGTCTGTGCTGAGACACCCCCACAGTCCCCCATAGTCTGTGCTGAGACACCCCCACAAACCCCCGCAGAGTCTGTCTTGCGACCCCCTCAGCCCCCCCACTGTCTGTGCTGAGACATCCCCACAGCCCCCCCCCCCCCAGATTCTGTCTTGCGACCCCCCCGCCATCATCTGTCCCCATAAGGATTACTGTTGCGTCCCTCTTTACCATAGTTTGCCTTAAGAAGAAAATAACAAGGAATGAAGGAAAGAGGATGGATCAGACCCTCCTCCAGCAGCGACCGTCACACAGAAGATTAGCGACTGCTGTCCCCATGACGTTAAAATGAGGCCCCTGCCCCTCCCTGCTTCCCCACCCGGGGGGGGCACAGGGCGCTCTTTGACACAGGCAGGAGAAGTGGAGAAACAGGGTGCATCCACCTGCTATTAATTACATTCCTCTGAAGTCTCCCACAGATGGGAGAGCCACTCTATTATGGAGGGGGGGGGGATGTGTTCACTGATAAATTAATAATCCGGCTTGTCAGTGGACGCAGATGAATGGGGCCTCATGATTGATGCTGTTTTCTTTCATAGGGCAGGAATTTGATGTCAAAGCCAAATGTGTTATCAATGCCACGGGGCCTTTTACTGACTCGGTGAGGAAAATGGATGATCAGAAGAACCCCAACATCTGTCAGGCCAGTGCTGGGGTGCACATCGTCATCCCCGGCTATTACAGGTAGGGAGCAACCCTCGCCGGCGTGGGTTCGGCGCGGGGCAAGACTCTCATTAGCACCTCCGCCCGAAACAGAACACAACACCACCAAAAAAACGCACGCACACATACACACAGCTCCATAATAATCTGCTCCACTAATTTACCCTAAAAGTGGAGGTGAGAATGAGCACGTGCAATTAATGTTGAGAGCGCCATGTTCTGGGAATATTTTTTATTTATTTATTTCTGTTTTGTTTTGCTTTTCTGGCTCTATGAGAGCCAGAGTACGGCTAAGTCGCTTCATTGAAGCAAATAATGCAATCAGTGAGCCAATTAAGGGAGTGGGTGGAAAGGATGGTATGAACCGCCAGTTTTTCCATGCATGGGCTCATTCTGTGCTTTTTAATGTGAAGGAACCCCTGTGTATGTTCTTTTTCTTAATGGGTGAGCCTGCTCAAGTAAGGGATTTTTTGCTGCGTGTTCAGATTTCATTTTGATGCATGTTATTTTTGAGTATAGGATAGGTACCGCCCCCTTTCCGTCATGTGACTTGGAATTAAATGTTAAACGACTCTGTGACTGTGTGTTTCAAACCCGGGCCCATTTGTACGTAATGGCGGGAGCCGCAGGACAGGGCGCAGAATTAATCTCCCACTCGGAGCGCGACAGGTGCCTGATTATGGAGAATGTACCAGTCGCCCCAGTCCCACCCACCAGCGGAGGAAAGGTTAATGCAGTCCAGTCATCTTGTTTGCTCTTGTCACCCCCCCCCTCCCCCCCCCCGCACCTCAACCTCCATCACTACCACCCTCACCCCCACACACACCTCCCCACCCCTTCAAGTCCAGACAACATGGGACTCCTAGACCCCGCCACCAGCGACGGCCGGGTCATCTTCTTCCTGCCCTGGGAGAAGATGACCATCGCAGGGACGACGGACACGCCCACCAACGTCACCGCCCCACCCCATTCCCAGGGAGGAGGACATCAACTTCATTCTCACTGAGGTCCGCAACTATCTGAGCCCCGATGTGGAAGGTAAACGTGGAAAAGGCCATCGGCGTGAAATGCCAGGGAAAATAAAACATTCATAACAGAATTAAATGAAGTATCGAAGAAGAAAAAAAATCATTTACTAATATCGTTTTGAGGCTAAACTATACATTTTTGCTTAACGTGTGCTTTGCATCTTTAGTATAATACCATATCGTAACAATACTGGATGGAATAGGATGTTAATGTTAATAGAAATAAGTGAATTCCACATGGCAAATTAATTAGAATGGATATATTTTTAACGTTATGTTTTATGATTTGGCTTATAAACCATAAATGACAACAAAGAGGAAACCACTGCTAAACAAATAAAAAGGCCATAACATGATATTTAATGAATTTTGGGGGAATTGTACTATTGAAACTTTACATATATTTATATAATATTTCTGTCTCATCCTGTTTGTACCACTGATTACGTAGGAGCTGGTCTTGTCAAAAGGGAGACCTGGCAAAAGAATATAGTTCAGAAGCAACTTGAAGAACCTGCAAATATTTTTTATCCTTTAAAATGATTTAAAAGTGTCTCCGCAGTCTCGCACCGTGAATGAATGGCGGTGCAGCTGACAGGAATGCAAATCTGATAAAAACATATGTTGTTTTACGGATGTCTTAAATGATCCATTCATTTCGGCAATAAAGAGCAATTAGCCTTTGCATTAATCGCTAATTTTATGTCTGCAGCATTCACGAATCGGTGTAATTACCATCCCTGTTAATGAGTGGTATTCTGGCTAATTTTGCATTTTATATGCCATAAAAAAACATATAATTATTGATGACCTCGAATATTTCAAAGAAATGAACATTACCTGGATTTCTGTGCATAGCTGAGGGAACCCTGACAGTAATATTATCGGTATGACCTAAAGAATATGTATTTTTCTTGAACACTTTAGCTTACTAAAGGCGGTATAACACTGACACGTGAATGTTGCCTAATTTATAGCACCTGTTTGTGATAGTAAATACGTCTTTTGGTTTCACATATATATTTTTTCTCCGATCTACAAATAGCTGATAGAGCAAGCAGCTGACAGAAATAAATGAGTTAATCTGATGCCTGTGTTGACTTACTCGCTGATATTAATCCATCTGCAGGCCCTAGAATGTGGACAGATACAAATCTCTGCTTTAATTATGTATGGGAGCCAGACTTAAAACAAGAGCCATCAGCCTGGCTGTTCCGTTATTTCTGAGAGCGACTTTATGAGTTCTTTCCTGTCGGTAGTTATCCTACATTTCCCCCGGATATCATTCCAGTTTGTTTTCTCCGCCACCCCAACTCATAGTCAGAAATGGATTTCTTTCTTGTCTGGGTCCACCTTGTGGGAATAAGTGTTTATAAATTGGCGGGGAATCAAATAAATAATTATCATAATAACGAATGCCGCATCGACTATTGTTGTATATTAGCCTTCCATGCGAGACCTCGCTGGCGCTGGTGTGGGCGCCCATTGGCAGAGAGCTCGGCAATCCTCCAAGGCAGGCAGACGGCTGGCTGCAGGGCGGCATAGAGAGACTTTATTAAATGAATGACAGCCGCGTGTCTCAACAGGACGCGGAGCTATCGATTTCTTCGCAGACGCCGCCTAATTGTTTTCAGTTCGCAATGGCACGAACTTGATTATTTGATCGATTAACTTGATATCGGCTCACCTCCCCCTTATCACCGCCCCCCCTCCTGTGGTTTCCGTGTCTGTATAAAACAAAAAAGAAAGATCAAAGAGGATTCGTTGTTCTTTAGGTGTTTGTCGTGACAGTGCCCAGCGTCCGGCACTGGGCAGGAGCCCATCCAGACAGCGGCGTGATGTCTGACGTATGTTTGGAAGAGGCCCTCATGAAACTCTGTGCTCTTGATTTCTGGGTGGGGATAGGAGGTGAGAGAACTGGAAGGGCCGGTTGAGCGGGGGGATGGAGAGTAAATTCCCCATGCCTCTGTCATCACCCCCCCCCCCATACCGTGACCTTGGCTGTGGAAGTTTGGGGAGCGGAGCTGCATCAGGCCCCAGATGCTGCTCGGGTGATGAAGATGGAACAGGGGATCATGGGGGATGGTTCCTGAGATGATTCCTCACATGGCGTTGGAGACACTCTCCTGGTGGACCCAGAGTGGCCCATTTTTATTTCCCCACCCCCCTGGAATGCTGCCCCCCTGCCTCTGCATTAAGACATGGCTCTGTATCGCACCATGACGGCCCTCCCACGGTGAGGGCATATCTAGCCCCCCCCCCTCTTCTGGCATGCCACTGAGCAGTTTTTGTTCTCCCTCCTCCGGAAACTCCCTGCACTCGGAACAGACCCCAGTGCTCCCCCAGCGAGTAAGTCACCCGCCAGACGCCAGCCCAGCCTACGCTTTCCATGAGCCGATGTTAGACCTCGGTGCCCAATGGCACAATTCCTGGGAGACGGTCAGAATCGTATTTATCACTCTATTTCTTTGTGTTCAGTCACTAAAGTAACATTTAAATCTGGAAGAATTTTAAATTCAGACGTGGCTTCAGAGAGCTAAGGGCTGAAGTCTTGTTTCGCTAGGAAATATTGAGTACCTCGACAAGTCTGGCTCAAATCCCTCACACTGGGTTATTGGAGTTTAATGTTTCAGAATTCCAGAATATGTTTGCCATTGACCCACTTGTCCCAGGGTTAATATAAATTGTGTCTGCGAGGGCGATGTTTTGTATAATGCATGGCTTCCCGCGTGTCGCGGAAACAAACACGCGTTGTCTTCGTCGGAGAGTTGTTTATTGCCCGAGCCAGCTTGGAGGTTCCAGAGCTACTCTGCCTGTCATAAATGTTTTAAAAATGCCCTTTGATAATGAGTTTGTCATTGTTTTATTCAGAAATATCACCCGGCCCATTACTGCAGCAGGTATTTTTCCAATCAATACACAACATCTTATTAATTATTAATTCCTTATATGTCACCGCAGTACGAAAAGTCTCCAGCGCAGGTAGTGGAGCAGTATTGAAAGCTCATTTATTGAGGTCCTAAGTGGCTTGGCCAGCAGAGGCACCAAAGCCCGGCCAGACCAGGAGCAGAGCTAAACAGCAGAATATCATTAGCGTTCCTCTGCCAGTACTTAGCCCTGTTTGGCACCCAAATGGATGGTCTCTTCTGTCAAGTTCATCATGGTTGGTCTCTTCTGTGAGCCTGTTGGATTTATTGTGGTCGGTCTCTCCTGCAGGGCTGTCCAATTCATGATGGATAGTCTCTTATAATCTGATTCATGATGTTTGGTCTCTCCTGTAGGCCTCTGATAAACATGGTGGTTGGTCTTTCCTGTAGGGATGTCAGTTTCATGATGTTTGTTCTCTCCTGTAGACCTGTCATAGTCATGGTGGTTGGTCTCCTCTCCAGTAGGTCTGTCAGAATCATGGTGGTTGATCTCTCCTGTAGACCTGTCAGAATCATGGTGGTTGATCTCTCCTGTAGACCTGTCAGAATCATGGTGGTTGGTCTCCTCTCCTGTAGGCCTGTCATAGTCATGGTGGTTGGTCTCCTCTCCTGTAGGCCTGTCATAGTCATGGTGGTTGGTCTCCTCTCCTGTAGGTCTGTCAAAATCATGGTGGTTGATCTCTCCTGTAGACCTGTCAGAATCATGGTGGTTGGTCTTTCTTAAGAGCCTGACAAATTCATGGTGGTTGTTTGCATGTTAACCTGATGCACTGTAATACAGAACTGCACGGGCCAAATCAGAGCGACTTTTTATTCATTATTTGTTATTCATTTCTTTAATAAAAAACACCTGTTCATTTGTTCATGCAGAGGACTGTTTTCGATTAAACGTCTGGCATCACCTTGGCATGGTATTCAGGTGCAGCAAGCAGGTGCTGTGATCCACTAGCGATACAGGCTCATTTCCTGTCAATTCTCCAAACCTGAGAGAGAGGACAGGAAGGCCAGAACCTGGGGACCACTGCCGAGCACCAGTCACCCCCCCGTTTCTGCTTTGTCTACGCTCAGTCAGACGAGGAGACGTTTTGGCTGCCTGGAGTGGAATCCGCCCTCTGGTCACGGACCCCAACTCCAAGGATACCCAGTCGATCTGCCGCAACCATGTTGTGAATATCAGTGACAGCGGGCTGGTCACGATTGCTGGTATTTATGTATATTTTCTTCTTTTTTTTTTACCTTTGCAACAGTAGATTTGTGAAATTATAATTATTCCAATTGTTTTGATGAGTATTCTCCTAACATCTCATATATATGTAAATGATAACATTATGGTTGGTTTCAGGCTTTTCAGATTCAATCAGAATTTGATCCAGCTGAATTTGTTTATGTAACGATCACAATGGAACCGATTGATTGCTTCTGCCTGAAAGGCTTCCACCTTGAATAACCTGAAAATCTTATCTAAGGTGGGAAGTGGACCACCTATCGCTCCATGGCTGTGGAGACGCTTGATGCCGCGGTCAAGGCCCACGACCTGGGAGGAGGGCCGAGCCAGACCGTGGGCCTGATGCTGGAGGGAGCCAAAGACTGGACCCCGACTATGTACATCCGTCTTGTGCAAGACTATGGGCTGGAGGTGGAGGTGAGTTCAGTGCTGCACCTGTTTAATGTTTCGGGTGATTTTGAAATGTAACGTGATGCCTCATGAGTTTTCAGGTGACCCTGAACATGGCTGAAGCAGGCTAAGTTTGTGCAGCAACTGAGCAACTTTCACACAAAGTAAACTTGGTATATTGTAGTAATTATTATTATTATTATTATTATTATTATTATTATTAGTAGTAGTAGTAGTAGTAGTAGTAGTAGTACTAATTTACAGACCATTGATAAAAACATGTCACGTTACTCGTTTTGATTTTACCTCTTCTTATTAAAGTAAAAATATCAATTAAAAATACATTGTAGATAAAAAGCTGAAAACATGCACTCCTACATAATAAGGTCAAGTGGAACAGCTGATTAGCATGCACAGAACACAATGCAGCACACAATCTCGTGGGGCAGTAAAATTTCATTTTAAAAGATTCCTTTATTCACCACACGTTCCTCGTCTTGGTACCTCCATGGTACCCCACAATCTGGGGGTCTCCCAGGTCATTGCTGCTGCTTACGTTTTTTAGCACTCGGCTAGACAATGCATTTAAGGTTCTTGTTTAATAAAGAAATTCATCTAGCTACCCAATAAATTAAGCCACACACTGACTTTGTCCCAGAAATAGTACAGTGCAGCGTATTAAAGTAATTCAGAAATTACATGTTATTATTTCTGTAGGTTCAGGTTTAATTTTAAGCTGTATTTTAGAATAAGAATGTGTAATCGTGGTGTCCAAAGAAAGAGGTTATGTATGTCAGATCGATGCCGGCTGAATGAAACGACAGCCGCAATACAGGATGCATCCGGAGGCCTTATCGGGGAGCTCTTCCTGTCTGGGCACACGTCATCACTCCTGTCAGCTCTCCAGGACAATCAGCAGCATGTTAGACGCCCAACGAGCCGCTCGACCGACCTGCAAATAACAATAAGAAAGGGGGGGCGGGGGGTCCCTCTGTTACCGCATGTGAGAGACTTTTAACCCCTCGTTAGATGTGAGATGTGAAGAAAGCATAATCTATGATCCTGATGTTTCCGGAATGTTTAAAAAGGTCAGTATGCTGATATTTTTGACAGCACTTGACCTTTGGTGGAAAAAGTAACAAAACCATCGGAATTGAAATAACTTCCTCTTTGTTTAGTCGTGGCATGCAATTGAGGCACAGAGCCATCTCCTGTAAATGATTTAATTTAATTTTTTAATTTTTAAAAACTCGCCGATGGCTCTCTTGATCAACGGTGAGTGGTTTCACCCTG
Organism: Brienomyrus brachyistius; assembly: GCF_023856365.1. Classification (NCBI taxonomy): domain Eukaryota; kingdom Metazoa; phylum Chordata; class Actinopteri; order Osteoglossiformes; family Mormyridae; genus Brienomyrus; species Brienomyrus brachyistius. Next base: position 44,690,170 of record NC_064533.1, on the reverse strand, counting down.
CAGGTGGCCAAACACCTGACTGCAACCTATGGGGGACGAGCTTTTGAGGTGGCTAAAATGGCTCAAGTGACCGGGAAACGGTGGCCAATCGTGGGCAAACGACTTGTGTCTGAATTCCCTTACACTGAGAGTGAGGTAGGCGCCTACTATGAATTTCGCCATGAGTTTATGCTACTGCAAATTCTGTTTAAAATACTTCTTTAGCATATGCTCATATGAAGGATATCTCAGACAAGCTGGTCCTTCCTCAGGTCCAGTATGCCATCAAGGAGTATGCCTGCACGGCCATTGATGTCATCGCCCGACGCACACGGCTGGGCTTCCTGAACGTGCAGGCAGCCGACGAGGCCTTACCGCGCATCGTGGAGATTATGGGGAAGCAGCTGAGGTGGAGCGAGCAGAAGAAGAGGGTAGCTACCTTTCTTGAAACCTTACGACCCTCATTTGTTCGTTATCAGTCGCCTTCGTCTATGTCCACAATGTCATCCTATGTTATTTACTAACTCTTTCAAAGTTTCTTTTCGCATAGCAAAGCTTAGCAATAGTCATGAAAATTCCTATACACCAGGCAGGATTCCTCGTACCACTCTCCTGTGTTTCTTTCACCAAAAGCCTTGGCAGGTTGTTAAAATCCAGCACTGTTTGTTTTATGAGCTTATTCCTTTGAGGTTTGCCTCAAAAGGACATGAATTGCTTCAGCCCGCCCCTTGCAGCACGTTTATTCATAGCTGGGCTGTATGTAGACATCGATTTATGTCAGCTAAATATTGACGACTAAATACACCAGTGGGTCAACTGGCATTACTTTGATGCCACTATGTTCACATGAGTTCAGTCAAGTAATTATAAAGCAATACAGCAGCCCATGACTCTCTTGCTGCCCCCCACCTCAAAATTATTGCATTTTTAACCATCCTAGATCTGTAAAAGTCACTGCAGGACAGCTCCAATAGAGCAACAAAGAAAATTATGGGCACTTGAAGACTTGAAAGCCTTATCAGAGACACTCCTAGATGGTCTCTATCAGGGATCTTCAAATATGGACCTCAATTACAAATCCTGGCCTTGTTTTCAGTTCTTCTGTATAGTTTATCTGCATAACTTTAATAATTACTGATTCTGATTGGCCAGAGGCTTCACACCTGGCTCATAGGTGAAAGAAGGCTGGAAAATCGACAAGGCTCCGCCCTTGAGGACCCAGATTTGAATTGCCCTGGCCTATATCCTCTCCCTTTGAATGAGTTTATCACCACCACCTGTACATATAGTAAGAAGAATGTTGTCCAGTCAATTGGCTGGTTATTTGGTTAATGTTCTTGCCTGGAGAATCTTCAGTAAGAGTTTCTACTCTATCTAATAGGAGGAGCTGGCTGCTGCCAAGCAGTTCCTGCATCACGAGATGGGCTACAAGGCTAAGTCTGAGCAGTTGACCAACATGTCGGAAATCGCCCTGACGTCTGCCGAGGTTGACAGGTAAACGGACTGTACCTTTGCTCCGTCTCGCTGCAAGAAGCCTCTACCTGCTCTCCTGTGGGAAGGGTACATGGTCAGCCGTTCACGTCTAATTCCTCTGTCAATAGGTATAAGAAGAGATTCCACAAGTTCGACAAAGAAAATAAGGGGTTTATCACCACCGTGGATGTTCAGCAGGTTTTAGAGGTAAGGATCTCCAGTTTAATTTTCTAGTTTTTCTTTGTTCTTCCCACTGGAGAGTGTGTGATTAGCAGTGGGCGTTCGTCTGTATATCTTTAGAACACCCGGGGAGGGATATGCTTCTCACTCTCTGTTCTTTAATATTGCTGCTCTGTTTCAGGGATCTTCTTTTAGCTCTGTAAAAATGACATTGAGCCTTTCAGCCAGCAAATATTATAGGCTTCCAGTGTATTCCCCATCCGGGACCTAGTTTTGCTAATTATAATCGCCAACTTATGAGTTTATACACTCGCCCAATCACAGAGTCCGTAGGAGAATCATCTGAATTTGCACTTGTACCATTGTCTCAAGCAGCGAAAGCCAAACTCAGGGGAAGTAATATGATCTTGCGATTCCCTTCCGGGATAACGGAGAAGATGCTGACTTTGTTCCGTAGAGGTAGAAATTTAGTATGACGTTGAATAAAATACGGTTTGGAGTACAGAACCCAACAAATCCAGATGGACTATGAGTCTTAGGAGAGTTGCCACTGTGGCATGTCATGCCATTTTAGCGGGTTGCGTGTGGTTTCCCTTGGCAACCGGAGATCCCAAGATGTTCCCCGTTAACCTGCCTGTCCATGTTTCTGCTTTAGAGCATCAGCATCCAGATTGATGAGAACACACTCCATGAAATCCTCAACGAAGTCGATCTGAACAAAAACGGACAGATCGAATTGAACGAATTCTTGCAGGTATGTGTCGCCTGTCAGGGTGAAGAATAGTGTCTCATGTACACATTTTCATAAGACAAATATATTATATAAATAGCTTCATTTTCCAGTGGCTCAGTGGGTAGCACTGTTACCTCACACCCCCTGTGATGGGGGTTTGAATTCCTGCCTGTTGCGTCCTCAGAGTACACTGGTCTCCATCCTTGGTCCAAAGACTTGTAGTTGAATTTGTGCATCTCAGTTGCCTGTTCTCCATGACTGTATGTGGGTATGTGCTCTGCAGTGGACTGGAATCGCATCCAGGATGTCCCCAGTAATGCTGTCTGTGATGGGCTTCAGGCTTCTAAGCAATCCTGCTCCAGATTAATGGTTAAATTGCTGATTTTTCCATCCAGAAATTAGATGGTCATTATCTTTTAACCTCAGATCCTTTTCTAAGCTTATAATTTGTTTTTGTTGTTGGATTTTTTTAAATAGAGATGATTAAAAAATGATTAGACGTCCTGCTTCTGCCATGTGCTACTCTGTGCTTATTAGTTATTGTTGGCTCTTCGTCGGCACTTGGGGGGGGGGGGGGGGTAGGGGTGGGGGGGGGGGGGAGGGGCTGTACTTGAACCTTTTTTGTCAAGTGGGGGTCCTTTGACAGGCCTCTTCAGATGTGAGATGCTATCTGGCAGTGGCTGGTGGGGGGGGGGGTGTAGAAGCCCCCAGCCCAGTCCAGCCTGCATCCCCGTCTGCTCTGCCAGCTCGCTCCTATGAGGTGACAATGATAAATGCAGAACATGAGTCCCATTAATGCCGGGGATTTCGGCCCTTTCTTCACCGCGTCAAGTTAAACAAACAAGATGGGACCGACGGAAATGGCGGTCTCTCCTTCTGAGACAAGCCCCATGCCAGGCACGAGTCTCCACACCGGCCGATGTCACGTGTGGCCACCGGGGCCACTTACTCATGTCCAGGACCGTTAGTTGCACGTTGATGACTTTGCCTGCCGGTGATCTTGGCCTTTCTCACCATCAATCGGCCACCATCTGACCAACACACCTCCCAGTTTCACTGTTTTGTGTAAATCTTCAGTGCTCCCACATTTGCCTGCATATCTGGATTACGGTTCGGGTCTCTCCACTGGGGGCACGCCTGTGCGTGTGTCTGCCGCTGGTGTCCAAGACTCAGGCATGCTCCTTCCTGGCTCGAGTTCACGAGATGAAACCAATTAGGGGAGTGAGAGGAAATCTTTCCAATGAGCTTCAATAATGAGTCCGGGGCTTCTTTCATGCAGTAAATTAGTCACTATCGTGCAGCAGTATAATTAGTAGAGGAGTGGAGGAATTACAATGTTACGGCAGGGACTAGATTACCGGTAATCTGGGGTTTAATGAGACCACATAATTTAATCTTCATTAGTGTAGATTTTAAGGGGAAGGCAAATGGAATTCCTCTACTGGCAGGGTGAGCAGGTTGCATTATGGACGGACAAGGACTTCCTCGCCGAGGACAGTGGCAGACTTCGACCCGGAGCGGCTGGGAAGCTGGATGTGCTCAGGCATGATAATGACAACCACCACCCCCACCCCCACCCCCACCCCCATGCTCACCTGCACACTTTTAACACACGTACGGGGTCGAGCTGAAGATTACAGGAAAGCTCCATTAGCATGGAGAGACCTGAAATAACATTGGAGAATGTGGGTTTTAGTGAGCTGGCTCAAAGAAGAAATGGATATGTCTTTAAAGTGGTAAAATAAAATATTCCCGTAACCATTACTACTTATATAAAGTAACATGGATGTAAATTGTCTATTTTTTTACGTTTTTCTTTGGCTGTTTGGAAAATGCTTATGGTTTCGGGGTTGGTTGCTTGATTTCATTAGAGTGATAACTCACAAAATATCTTTTTTAAAAATTGCAGTCACGTTGTAGGATGAAGATCTGCAACTCATCAAATTTTGAGACAAATCGCACTAAAATTGAAGCACATAGTGGTATCAAAGAGAAGGTCAGCCTCAGACACTTGAGCTCATTGGTGTGATACCTCAAAAAGTATTTGATAGATCTTCTTCAGACTGCAGACACATCATATGGGAGACAAACTGGAAAAGATCAAACTCTGAGACAAACCACAACGAAATTAAAACAGCACCACAAACTGGTATCAAAGAGAAGGTCAGCCTCAGACATTTGATCTCATTAGCGTGATACCTCAAATAGTATTTGTCAGATATTTTTCATATTTCACAGTAATTTTGTATATGAGAAGGTTTGTAAGTGATTTAATTTTGAGGCAGTTCACCAATATTAAAGCAGTGCCACTAAGGAATGGCACATGAAAGGACAGATCTGGCAAACCTGATTACATAATACTTTACAGATGCTTTTAATTAAGATTTTTTGTAGAGGTGAAGAATGTGTAAAGGGGTGTGGGTGTGGATTATATGGGGGAGGGGGAGTGTTGGGGTCAGCCTGGAAATACAGTGTTGTTTAGTTCACCACAGGCCATGAGGCAGGGGGAGAATCTGGGTGGGATGCCAGTCCACCACATGCGATGAAGCAGGGGACAGTCCCATTCTAAAAATGTTATTTTTTGTTCCAAGTTATCCCTTGGCATGTCTATGATCATTATACGCCGCGGCTGGCACATTCGGCTGTGCTGTTACTCTTCCAGCTGATGAGCGCTGTGCAGAAGGGCCAGGTCTCCGACAGCCGGCTGGCCATCCTTATGAAGACCGTGGAGGAGAGCCTGGAACAGAGGGAGCCCGTCTCCGTGGACAGGAGCGGCGGAGGTGTGTGAGTCCCGGGCGGCTGAGCAACACAAGCTTCTGCTGTGTAACAGCCTTCCTCGGTCCCCAAGCCAGTCCCTCAGTCACCTGCTCCACTCGCGTCTAACGACTGTCTAACACTGTGTACTTTTATACTAAACGAGTTTCCGTCCTAATGTGATCTGAGTGCCTTGCACCGGAATTTGTTTTGTACTTTTGTATGTGCATTGTTTTTTGGCAATTATGTTTCTTTGATGCGGTTCTCGTGCCTAAATAAATGTGAGTGTAGTGTTAACAATCCAATGTTGCTTTAAAAGGAATGCATTTCAATGTTTCTAAAGCATACTTATTTTTTTTCCCCCTGTAAACCAGTGTACTGTACTCCTGTGCCATTTTATACTCCAGCTACTTTTGTAAAATGAAAGCAAGTATTTTTACCCATTTCGTTTAAAGCAGCTGCTTGCAACGAGTATTATAGCACAGGAATGTGTCTGACAATATACAACACAATGTAGAATTTATTCGATTTTGTACTGTTCCATATTTTAATGTGCATATTGTCTGTCGAACTTTCAGAAAAAATATTAATAATGCACAGTATTGTTGCTCTGTTCATTCAATGTCAGGATGAATTAGCAAATGATGGTTTTTTATTTTCTGCCAATTTTGTATTTCTATTTTATTGTTTATACATACTGGTTTCTATATATGCAAGATATTTATCCAGTTAGTGTGCTTAAATGTCAAACGAAATACAGCCCTATAATAAGCATGCTTAAATATTCCAAAGACTCGCATAGAAAGTGTTACGTGATTGGTTCTTGGAAGTGTTATTGTGCTAGCTGATTTTATTATGCAGAATGGGATTAACTATTGTATTTGAAGCAGGCTTTTAATTTCTGGATCTGTCTGTGCGGTTGGTATTTTTATTACTATTAATTTATTGCTTCTGGTTTGCCGGGTGGGTCGCTTGCATTTATAGAGTAATAAGAGAATGTATTTAATGTGCCTTGCTTTCAGATCTAGTATGAATTGAAAACATGAATCAATATGACTGATTAAACTATACAGGCCCCAGCTTTTAAGCATGCTTAATTTCACAGTACCTATAAATAACTTAATTATTGTCTTGCACTCTTTCAAAGCTAAGATTTCATATGTTTGTTCCTGGAATGATTATGAATGAAAAAAATCGTGTTGTGTGTTCAAAATGCGTCCGTGTGTAATTCTTTGTCTGCTGTTTTGCGTCATTCATCTTCATTTAAATGCAATTGTGAGAAGACTGCAGTTGTCGGCCTTCACACAAGACATATTGAATTTAAAGGTTGATTAGGGGAGAGTCGTTTGGGATATTGCAGCTGAACTCAACTCTTGGGCGAATCAATCAGCCGAGTCACTCATTTCCTATGTGAACGCTGCACCAAACCACACTGAAAGGCGGCAGTAGGAAATGCACACACTTGGTGCTGAAGTAGCGTAGATAATTTCATTTTTAAAATGTATAAAAGCTTCACACATACTAAATGTACTGCAGTTCTACTTCGAGTGGCCTGGAATTGTAGCAAGAGTTACAAAATCGTATTGCTGGACATGTTCAAAATAAAACTTTATTCGGTGTGTTACACGTGAGCTACATGCATTTTAATTTTCATTAGGGGCATCTGTCATGTCAATAAAACTGCAAGTTTTACAATTTCTAAAAGTGTAATGAATACTAGCTTTGATTTGTGCAAAACCAACTTATTCTTCGTGAATAACTGAACACGTTGTCTTCTTAGTATTAACCATAAGGTTCTGTAATGGGCCTTGGGCAGATTTATGGAAAAGCCCAGCGATACAAATCTCACTTAAATGTGTGTTAAATGGTTGACTAATACAGAGCAAAAGAATTTTTTCTCAGCTGCAAAACTCTTGGGAATCCTTGGAGGAGAAAGTAGGCAATTACATTTTCTGAAAAAGAATAAAAACCTTGCGTATAATTTGTAGTCGCGCCACCTTACATTTCACAGAGACTTGAAGCTTCTGTTAGAGGTATTGTATGGGTCCAAGAGTCAATCAAGGCCTCTAACATGCAGGATTGTGTGCACTGACCATCTTTAATTCCCGGTGAGCCACATGTTTTGAAACGAGAGCCTAATGAGGCTTCATTAATGGGACAATTTCGATACTTATACCTTTAGTTATACCTTTCAAATGGGGGTAAAATCTCAATGAACCATAAAGTTGATAGCCTTGTAGGAGTCCAGGAGCGAAATCGATGTAGCCCATTAATAAAATCAAAATAAGCTTTGCACAGGATAATGTGCCTGGTTATTGTATTAGCACTAACAATGCATATGCTTTTCCGTGCGGCTGTTCCAGGTTCATCCAGCCCAGTCAATGGCTGACGTGGCAACGGACCATTAAATGTTAGACAAAAACCAGGACATGGTGCTTTTCTTTGAGGTTAACTGGTCATAATTGGAATTGATTCTACAATCTGAGCATTTGAATAAAAGATACTGTGTACCAGTATACATTTACTCATTAAATTAGTTGTGTGTAATGACATTCATAATATTACAATGAACTCTACCCTGCAAGAGGAGTGGAATCGATTCTACAATGAATCTAGCAAGTTTATGTACTCAGTTCAATGCTTTTCCAGTTGTTTTTCAAAATCACTCTGGTGTCCCCAAAGTTACAACGAGGCGATGTAGAGGCAGAGCTCCCACTTGCTTTGCTGATGCAGTTGTCCAAAGCAAACCTTAGTTTTGCAGCCAGATCCTTTATTGATAGAAGTTTGTGTGAAATATTTTGCATGTGTACCATAGCAAAGCCTCCACTTAAAGCCTAACTAGCTGCCTTCGAGTTGTAAGTCCCTAATCTGCTTCCCCAGTTAATCCATCCATCCATCTTTCATCCACTTATGCAGTACAGCTTCCAGTTAATGATGTTCAATATTTACTGATGCTTGTTTTAAACAGGGATAGCAACTGATGTACTTTCCATACTTTTCTATTTATTATTTGATGCTATTTACTAAAATATAAGATAGACATTTAACAGTCACGTATGTAAACTTTCATCCGGTATCTTTAAGCTATATTTCGTGTTTGGTACTATTAGCGCCCTCTAATGGGCGCTGGAGACACCATGTGGTCATAAAGAATGCCTTCCTTGCATGCTCAGGCCAGGGGTAGGAGAGTATAAGCATGTCAGTAATCCCAGGGGCTGATGCCAGCGATAGTAACTTGGTGCTACTTTGACGCTAATTCGTGTGCAATTGAAACTCGGGTGAGCTCACAAAAGGATATGGGGGGGGGGGGGGGGGGGGGGGGGGGGGCGAGAGATGGAGAGAGAGAGAGAGAGAGAGAGAGAGACGGAAGGAGGAAATTGACGAGGGAGGACGAGAGAGTGGGAAGACAGAGGAATATGGTGCTTAAACAGAAGGCTGTATGTTTTATCAGTCACTGGCACTGCTTAGCTGACAGAAATTAGCGTTGGTGTTCTGGGAATACGGCCGCGGCGCTGGGTGCTCACCAAATCCTCGCAAGAAGAATATCAGCACCGCTCACATGGCGCGTCCTGACATCCACTGGTGTCGCTGAAAACTATCTCTATTGTCCAGTTTGATTGCCTGAATCAAACTGATTTACTGCAAATCCATCTGAGCTTTGATAAATCTATTACAGTTTCATTTCGCTGATTTCATTAACGTGAATAAAACCAGCCATGCTTTCTGCATAACGGCCTTTTAATGGCTTGGCCCTGTCACCTGCCTCAGTATTAATCCCCCTGACTTATTGCTCCACAGAGGGAATGAGTAATGGGTATTTGAATGTGATCAGCACAGTACAATGCAATTAAGGAACCAGTACTGTTCTGTGCCTTTAATCCTGAACTAATTTGAATTGCAGTTTGATAGCACTGTGAATCCTGCATAATTATGTAGGGTGCATATTAAACTCTGTGACAAACCGGAGAAGCCTTTAACTACTCCAGCAATGGAGAGATGAGCCTAAGACCAGGAGTCAGGTAGCCTACTTGCAGGACATCGAAAGGCTCAATTACGGGAGGCACCGCTGGCAGGTGCATGCTGGGAAAACCCTTCATCCTAAAATGGTTGACATGTATGTCTGATTTTTTTTTCTCTTTTCTCCACCACCTCATGTGACAGTGTTCTTTTACCCTTAAAGTACAAGTACATCACGTAAGATTTAAAGAAGCTTTAGTCTTGATAAGCTTTGGGGATTGTAAAGGGTTAGTTACATATTCTAGGGGTGAACATGGTATATTGGCTGCTTAAAAGTCACTCAAAATAAATATTTGGTGGATTTAACCCCCCCCCCCCCCCCCCACAATTTGACGTGACACTGCCCTAGAGGAAAAAGACAGTCTTGTGTCTCCATGAATGTTCTAACTGAAAGCCTCTTTAGCACCTTGAGGGAACCGTGCATTTCCTGCAGTAGCTGCAGCAGTGGCAGAGGGTGTGGCTGCCCACTAAATTTTGGAGGTGGAGTCAATGAAGAGGTTAGCATAACTTTTTGTGAAAATGGACATTAGGGTGGGTTTTTAGGGCAAAATGACCACAAACGGTTTCTCTAGTTGATAATATTTAGTTCCTAATCCATTCCAGGTGATCAAAGTTATTGCAATTTCCATAGAGAATCCTTAATTACTTTACGACTTGGCTTAGCTTTTGTTCTTAAATGGCACATGAACCAAGCGTGTCACCTTATAACTACTAGGTGACATCAAAGGAAAGCTTAAGCATGCACATGAGAAACTGTAAATGCTTAATGAAAGAGCAGGGGGTTTGAGGTGTGTGTGTGTGTGTGTGTGTGTGTGTGTGCGAGCGGGTATACCTATCCTTATGGGGACACAATGTCCCCATAACGTGATAAATATCCCTTTTTTTCCCTTATGGGGACTGGTTTCCTGGTCCCCATAAGGGAAAACTCTATTTTATAAAAATCGGTGACTGTTATGAAAAAACTAAAAATGCAAAAACTCTTGTATTTCGCTTGGTTACTTATGGTTATGGTTAGGGCAGGGTGGGGGTTAAGGATGTCATAGTTAGCGTTAGCATTTTTCCCATAGAAGTGAATGAGCAGGCCCCATAAGGATAGGTATACCCTACATGTGTGTGTGTGTGTGTGTGTGTGTGTGCGTGTGTGTGTAATGTAAAAGGGCCAAATCAGGAACACGAGTCCGGCTGCTTCTGTAATACAGTTTGAGGTGCGGGTGATGCCTCGCTCAGCCTGAGCAGAGAGAGAGAGAGAGAGAGAGAGAGAGAGAGAGAGAGAGGCTGCTGGCTAAATTAAGCCATTGTGACTCAAAATCCTCCTTTAATAAGGTTCATGCTGTCTACAACTTCATCATTTTCTGCTGAATGATAATTACTTTATTCAATCATGTTCAAGGTTTTAGTGAAAGCTAGCATTGATTGATTAACTTCAATTACCATGCTTACATTTGCATAGATAAAAACTGCTTTTCAATTTGTGAGTGGCACACGGGCGGAAACCCTGCCTTGATATTTGCATTTCAATGTGAATGGCACAGAAGAAAGGTGCAAGGGGCTCTGATCACTGCTCTGGCCTTTCTGCATGGCTGCCTTAGCATACACACACTCACACACACACACACCCATATATATATATATACATAAACACACACATGTGTATGAACACCTTCTGTTATGATGGTGGCTTGGCCCACGCTGTGAGGAGGTAACAGAACACAGCCCGTTTACTGGCTGGCTTCACCACGCCTTTGGGGGGATGGCGAGGGGGTGCAGGATGGAACCGCGTCCTGTTTATCGGGGGGGGGAAGCACTGTGCTACCTGTCTGATGGCTGTTTCTCTGCTTTAAGCCAGAACTTTTGAAAAAAAGAAGACAGACAAAATACAGGTTATATATCAACTAAATAACTATAAAACTAAGTACATACGAGCAGTACACATGCATGTGCAGATAGAGAGATGGATAGGTAAGCAAATAAATTAATATATTATGTGTGTACATATTTATATATATTAATTTAATGTGTATAATCGTTTTTATGCTATATATAAAAATGCAATTCAGTTTAATTTTCACATTACAACAGAGTGGCCGGAATTGAATTTTCCATTCAATTGAATATGAATTTACTTCTTCTGCATTTACTTTGAGTTCAGATTTTTGGACAGAAAAAAACATAAAAAGTATGGGAGCCCAGCAGCTAACGCTGCTTGGACTGATAAATATATAATTGTGTATTGTAATTGTATATAACTGTGTTTTTTTTTTCTTCTTGCTATCAGTGAACAGGTTGAATGCTGGTCTCAGTGCTGTCTGACCCCTGGTCTTTTATCTGGGAATTCAATTCTCCAGTATGGACCCTGTGATATTTGCTGCTGGTTGATCTGATCTCTGTATTCAGGCCGCCGTCTTCCGATAGCGGGGATTTCTTTCATAAGCTTCATTTAACCCTCGCGATAACGTTTAATTGTCATTAGTATTCTGATTCGCGGAAGGATTTCCTTGGCGGACTTACCGCTTCATGCATATTCCGCAAAACTTATCGATCCAGGTATTTTACACAAACACGGCACGCGGGGGGAAAAAATAATTTATTCACGAGGAATAACGGCACCGCCCCAGCAAAGGCTGAAAGCGCCAGCTGCATGGTCATGATGTGAGTGACTAATTACCAGCATCCCGGGAAAAGCAGCGAGCCCCTGTGGCTGATCCATGGCTGTTCGTGCACGTGTTTTCTGCTTTAAATATCGACACGGGACCTGAGCGCGCTCTCCCTTCTCGCCGACGTCACTCTCAGGCCACGCGCGGGATGAGCGCTCTGACCACAGTGCCATTTCCGCGCAAGTTCCCTCAACTTTCCTGGGCATATTTTGTCTTTGATTACTGTCAGCTAAATGCTATGTCTTTCAACCCGGGTTCATTTGCATGATTTTATACTTTGCGCAAATTCCGAGATAAATTAGCCCGACTCCCATCTTTGTTGGTTATGGCACTGAATGAATTACTCTAAAGGAACAAGGCTCACTGTAAAAAGCCTGGAGAATTACACCTGTGAAATATGTAAATGCATTACAAACGATAATGACCTTATTTATTTTAATTTACAAAGTTGAAATTAGCATTAGGATGACTAAATGAACTGGAAGTTAATAATCAGGCTGCCGGCTTAACAAGCTTACCCTTTCGTTCGTTTGCGAGCCTAAACGTTGCCTTTAACTTGGTGAGCAGGATCATCAGATGCTTTCGAATGCCTAATGTCATAATCAAATATTCCTGCCTTGCAGGGGAATTCCCAGATGCCAGGAAACGATTAGATGGTTCATGTCACCGTTTAGAGACGTGCATCTGGAAAGCACAGGTTGCTCCATTGCTACGGACTCGTCGCGTTCTCGGTGAATTAGTGCCGTCCGATCAATTTAATGATTATGGTTTAAGTGTCCATCCGTCACGTTATGGTCACCTAGCACTGTAAAAGATTCTAGTAGTATTTTATTTATCCCCCTTTCTGTCTCGTGGTTTTTGCATGCGTGTACTGAGATCCAGCTCAATGTGCATTTTAAGCCCAATTTAAAGCATTTAAAAATTCCATTCTATTATTTTGCTTTAATTCGGAATATTTTCAGCGTAAAATTCCCTTTTAAGATTTAAATGAGGGCGGTAATGGAGTATAAGCGGCACGTCTCCCGTTCCTGTGGATCATGCGGCTGTTTCTGCTACATTTGCCACAAACAAAAACACGAGGCCGCCCCCCCCCCCCCATCCCGTGCGCGCGACTCTGCCTTCACTCCATGCCGTCTTGAATAATGGACGTGCTGGAATATCAGTGTCACACAGTCACCGGCCGCATCCTGTCGTTTGTCTAATTTGACCGGGTGTATGCGGAGATGGCCCGCAGTGGCACGTCCGGCCCCCTCCCAGGCCGCCCCCTGCTGTCCGCCAGGATCCCGCTGAGAATTATGGGTGAACACTGCTGTCAGGACGCCCCCTTCCCGTTTATTATTATTATTATTATTATTATTATTATTATTATTATTATTATTATTTATTTATGTTTTTGTTGCAACTGCTGCTATTGTCTTTTTTACCATTTAATTTTTGTTGTTATGCAAATCTCATTTTATCTCTTAATACTATTTTTCTTTCTTTTATTATGTTTTTCCCCTTTGAGCACAATCCATGAAGCAAGTAGAAAAGGTATTTCACTGCACAGGTATACAGAGCATGTTTGTCAACAAATTTAGCGAAACCCTTACTGAACAATCCACGCATTTATCCATTTTCCGTTAACCCGCCATATTGGCTCCATATGCAGCAAAAAGAAATTGGCAACAATGACTATTATCATTGAACACATTTAGCATTTGATAAGACCAAGGGAGGCTTAGCTTTTTCCATTCTTGCCTTCATTGACTGCGCTGGTGAGTTCTTGGGCTTATTTAAAGAAGGTTCGGCCTATCCCTTCCCAACACACACCGGCAGTCACAAACGGGCTTTTTTGGAATACCTCCTATCTGTTGACACGTCAGCTAGCAGAGAGGCTTCACACAGATGGCATCAGCCTCAATTTTACAAAATGGACACAGGTCCATGCATGTTAAACAAGCCTTCGATTCCCGGTACAAAAAAAAATAGTTTACAGCATAGCTGTTGCATTTTAGACAGAATGTAGGATTTCGGTTATATTTTGGTTATACTGGAGCACAATGGGGACCTGCTTACCTTATGAATCTACATATGCCTATCTAATATCTCTGTGTCATTGAGACACTGAATCCCTGGGGTGTTACGGCTGGGTAATGCATGGACGGGAGGGTTAAACTATTGCTCCTCTGTGATTGGAAGACTCGCACCAGATTATGCTCTGCTTATTATGAATTTGCACTGCTCTGTTTTGTGGGCTGTGGGGGACCCAATTCTGATCCAGGAGCACCTCAGTGTCTCTTGGCTGGACCCAAGTATTTCAGCCAAAGCAGGAAGGAAGACAGCAGTCTAGCATGGTCAGGTGATGGAAACTGGGACCACTAAGTAAAAGCCCAACTTTTACTGCTCAAGAAAATAAACTTCCTATGAATATGAAAGGGGCGACATGGTGGTGCAGTGGTTAGCACTGTTGCCTCACACCTCTAGGACCCGGGTTCGAGTCTCCGTCTGGGTCACATGTGTGTGGAGTTTGCATGTTCTCCCCATGTCGTCGTGGGGTTTCCTCCGGGTACTCCAGTTTCCCCCCACAGTCCAAAAACATGCTGAGGCTAATTGGAGTTGCGAAATTGCCCGTAGGTGTGCATGTGTGAGTGAGTGGTGTGTGAGTGTGCCCTGCGATGGGCTGGCCCCCCATCCTGGGCTGTTCCCTGCCTCGTGCCCATTGCTTCCGGGATAGGCTCCGGACCCCCCGCGACCCAGTAGGATAAGCGGTTTGGAAAATGGATGGATGGAAAAAAATTTTATAAGAAGAGCGGCTGAGATTCGGCATGCTTATTCACCTTGGAGATATTCCGGAATCTTCCCCAGCTTGTCGAGTCACGGACTTCCCAAGCTTCCGGCTCCTGTCTCGTTCTCGCCTCCGCAAGCCTACCAGCTAGAGCTAATTGCAGCTACATCCAAGCCCCAGAGTGGTCAACTATGTAATTTTGCTAATTCATCCTGCTGAGAGTTTGACCTTAAAAATTATAATTATGCACACCTGAGTTACACACTGGGCCCAAGAGGACTGCTAAACGTTTATATGAATGAAGGATCATTAACAAAAAAAAGCACTTTTAATAATGCTTTTAATTCACAAGAAACATCATTATGAGAAATACTGCAAACAATGGATTGCGACTAGCTAATTCCAATGAACACAGTTTATGTTATGTGCTACCCATAAGGGGCAGAGTGGTGGTTCCAAGACTCGGGATCTATAATAGCAATCAGAAGGTTGTCAGTTTGAATCCCATGAATGCCAGGAGTGATTTTACTCCATTGGGCCCTTGAGCAATGCGCTTAATCTGCCATTGCTTCATCCTGGGAATGATATTAACCTACATCCAGCCCTGTAAGCTTTCAGCCACCAGAAAAAGGCTTAACACTTTTATATTCCATTCACTCTAGTGTGGTGCTCAGGTATCACCTGCTGCATGGGGTTCTCATCCCGGAGGTGGCTTGTCATGTGGCGGGTGTGGCAACGTGATGTATCAGCGCTCACTCCTTCCCTTTGTGCATCATGTCCACCTGACCCTCCTGTCTCTTCACCAATGTGGCTCTGACAGGCCATGTGTGCTGCTTGTTGCCCCTCATTAGACTTTGTATTTAAGTTCCTGTTTGTCTTATCAGCCCCAGTCTGATCATTGATGTTACTCCTCCTGTCTGTTCGTGTCCTTCCTCATACTAGCATTCTTGTTTTGACCTCTCACCATTTTGCTACCCCTGTCCAGTAAATAAAACCCCTTTTTTGTTTAATGTCTGCCTTCGAGTCCTTCATCCCGCATGCCGTTACAGAATGACTGCCTTCAAGCGGATGATTTCTTCTCCCTCCTGGATATTCATCTCAAGTGGAAGAGTAATTCCGTGGTCTGCAGGACCCCTGAGGATGATGCTTTCTTCCAGGATGTAGGGAAGGTGCTAGCGAGAGTCACCCTGGACACGGATTCGCAGCAAGCGGAGAAGGTTTGGTGCTTACTGACCGACGTGCGGAGGATAGTTGAGCAAGAGATCACTCAACCTGCCACCTCTCTGCTCCATAAAACCTCTCAGTCCACCACCTCTCTTTAGTGTGAAGCCTCTCAGCCCACCGGCTCCCTGTAGCTAGTCCGGGCTGCGCCCACCATCTCCAGCCACAGGAGGAAGAAACGGAGGAAGGTGTCTGCCCATGGCTGCCACTTTGACTCCAGAGTCCGGTCCACAGGGTCTCCGGTCCATACTGTCCTCACCTCTGCTACACCTCCAGAGTCAGTCCTCATCTCTGTTGTAGCTCCAGAGCCCATCCTGTGGCTGGCCCAGAGAGGGCTGCTGCACCTGCATTCCAGGCTCTCGGTCCAAAGAAGCCCACTCCACCCGATTGCCTGGTTCCGGGTCCAAGAGGGGCCACTTTGACTGCACCCAGTCACACAGCAGCTGTGCTGTCCCGCAGAGAACCCCAGTGGTTGTGCCAGGTGTCCTGGTTGTGCTCTTCTTACTTTCAGGTGTCCCATTGGCTCCTGCCTCATCTCCTGGTGTCCTGCCAATGCCCACATTGTCACCTGGCTCCCCATCATTGGTCTCCTCATGTTCTGCAGGTTGCCATTGGGCCAACACCCAACTCCATTGTCAGCGCCCAGCCACCGTCCAACTCCATGGTCGCTGCTCGGCCAGGATGGATCAACCTGGAAGATACCCCACCAGAGGAATTAGAGTGGGATCCTTTGGGCCTTGCGCGAAAACACGTTCCATGGTTGAAGTCTGGACTGGTGCTCCCAAGTCCCGGTACACTCAGTAGTGTCAGCTGGGGCCTAGAAGGGGTGCTGGCCAAGATGCCATCTCCCAGAAGGGGGAGGTGGGGACACAATATCTGTGCCAGCAGTTCAGACTCCTGTTCACTTGTCTATCCGCCTGAGCAACTGTCCTGCCATAGTTAAGAAAAGAGGATGCACTGCACTGTCCTGCTCCTGCCCTGCAGATCCCACGGCGCCCTCCTGCCCTGCCTCTGCTGGCCCCTCCGAGCTCTCTGGTCCTGCTGGTTCTCCTAGGTCCTTTCATGGACCCTGCATTGCCAATGAACAGGCCCAGGAGGGTGCCTGTCCCAGGATCACTGCCCAGTTACCCAGGGTCCATCTCTGTCACCATGGGTGCTCTACCTGTCCACCCTGTCCTAGTGTATGTCTTGTTGGGTGTCCTCTGTACTGTCCTTCATTTTGCCTTAGTCTGTACCATGCTTTTAGTCATGTCATGTGTCTTGTACTGTCTCCTGGGTTTTGTCCTTCTGGTCCCTGGTCCATCGTCCATGGTGCCAGTCCCCTTGGTCCCCTCCCCAGTTCCTTGTCTGCTTTTGGGGGGTATTGTTACATCCTGCCCGTCATGTCTGCCTGACACTCCTGTCTCCCCCCTAATGTGGCCCTGACCAGCCACACCTGGTACTTGTTACCCCTTGTTAGTTGTTTTTGTTTAAGTTCCTGTACCTGTTTGTCTCATCAGCCTCAGTCATGTCAGTGATGTCACTCCTCCTGTTCCTGTGTCCTTCCCCACACTCGCCTTCTTCTTTTGATCCCTCAGTCTCATTTCTTTCCCTGCTCCCATTCAATTAATAAAACCCCTTTTTCGCCGAACGCCCTTCTGCGAGTCCTTTGTCCCGCATGCTGTGACAGTTTAAATAAATTACTATTACACTCTGAGTATATTATTGCTTGTTTAAAAGTTTGAATAATTATGAAATTATTTATAATAACCATCTAGCCGACTTTTCTCATGGCCAACACAATGAAGTGGCCAGTTTTGTGTTATAGAACCAGTAATTATGTAAGGCTCCCAATGACAGAAGTGAGGGGATCCATGGTTACCTCTATATAAACACAAATTATTTGTGCATTTTAATATGAGCTGCTGAGCCTCATAATTATGCATTACTTTACACCTTCATAATTGACAGGAAATATGAGGCACGTCAAGGGTCACCCATTAGAAGGATTTTTCCATTTAATTTTTTGACAGCCCAATACGCAGATTCACGGTGAATTTGAGGGGGGACATGTACGGTGCACAGGAAACCTTTCCGGCGAATTCCGAGCACAATTCCCGGAGGGCCCTGCTCACATTCCCTTTAATTGAACAATGCTATTCTTTTCATGCACAGAGCAAACTTAACACTGTGAACATGAGCTTCATGGTACCTCCCCAATAACAAGTTACATGATTATGAATAAAACATATCCTTTTTTTAATGAAAAAAATTAAAATTTTCTGCTGATATATCAAGTATTAGACTAGTGAATGAGAATGTAGTTTCAGAACGTGCGACGGTTCTCTTTAGAATGGTCCAATAAATCGTTTTCCTTCTCTGTATTCTCAGGTCAGATCTTAACAAGGCAAAAATGGAGGCCTAAAACTTAATATTCTCACTTCTGAAATACATGATACTATAATACAGGAGATGAATGTCCATTTTAGCATGGTGCTTTGGCACCAATCACATGACATTTCTGATTTTCAAGGTAACCATTTATCACATGCCGTGGTGCTACATGGTAAGGTCAAACGAGGGTACAAAATGACCCCTCCTTCCCCCACACTTGTCTAAAAGCCTCATCACAGTTCATCGTATGGCAGGCAGACAACAGACAGCCCCGCCTCTGTGACCGACAGGGCTGTGGTCCTGAGCCCACCTAAGCCATTGGATTTAGGACCATAAGGAACATAGATCCCAAGTGTGATGCATATCTCTTTACTGCGTTATGACAGAGGGCTAATGAGGTCAGCCAAGGTGTGTGTGTGTTAGATATACATCACATTGTGGGGACCAAATGTCCTCCCTGTTATGGGGATCATTTTTGCAGTCCCCACAAGGGGAAATTCAGCTTTATTAACATCTGTGACTGCAATCGAAAAACTAAAAATGCCAAAAGACTCGTATTTTGTTTGGTTATTTATGGTTAAGGTTAGGGCTGGATAGGGATTAAGGTGTCGTTGTTGGGGTTAGGGTTGTGTCCACAGAAATGAATGGACGGTCCCCACAAAGATATGAATACATGTCTGTGTGTGTGTAAAAAAAAATGTCACAGAGCAAAAGCTGCCTATGAATAATTCTTGATTTTCTAGTAAACCAAAAAACCTACAAACCTAAACATTTCACTGTATGCCTCTGTGGCGCATTCAGTCACATGTTTTCACATCTGTCCTGCAAACATAAATCCAGTTGTAATGTGTTTGGCTATTTTACACGACTGAGGATGCGGTCGGAACACCCATGCATCTCTCTGCTCTGTGTTTACGAGCTCCCTCGCATGCAGGATCCCGAAGTTCACAGAGCGGGTCACCCAGCCTCGCTGCCATGCTTACGAAGGCACTGAGCCGGGCGCCCAGACAGAGAGATGACCCAAGACAAAAGATAAATATGTTGTGGGAAGGAGGAGGAATGCAGGCTGTCTTTGCCCGCCGTCCCTTTAAGGAGCCCAAAATACTGTCCCTCAAATATAAATATGAATTGCAGGCCTGCAAAAAAAATAACAAATGCTGCAGTGAAGGATTGCTCTTGTATTTTTATTGCTCATCCCACTTGCTAACTGGCGACAGAGGCGGCCTTTGTGTCCTATATCATGGCCACACTAAGGCCTTTTGTGGGCCAAGGGGCGCCTGCGAGACAGTGGTGGCAGGAGGGAAAGTATTTTGAGCTGAGTCACTGGGTTCAGCATTGTTTTCAGGTCACCTTGGCTGACGGCACAGGACTCGAACCGTCAGACGAATGCCGAGGAAAATCACTACTGAAAAATGCCGGAAAGAACGACTGAGGGGGAAAAGAATCGAAAAATGTTTGTCAAAGGATTGGTTTTGAGATCTGAAATCTGAAGTCATGATGTCCCACAACATCCACATGCTTTATTTTTTCATTTTACTGACCGACCTCAGTATGGAGATGATGTGTTAAATAAGTCGATTATTTAAGGTTCAGGTAAAGCACAAGCCAGAACACAGCGCATTGCTCAGAGACCCAAGAAGCTTCGCTGTGCTGCTGTTAGGAACTTCAGGGTGCAACCCATGTTTCATTGTTTAAACAGATGTAATTTGGAGTGGTACATTTTCTGAAGTCGAGAATAGCACGTTTTGTGCTGTTGCCTTTATAGCCAAGTGACGAAGATGTAACAGCTGATTCTCCAACTGATTTTCCCACATATGGCTCAGGCTGTCGTTGAGCTTTGCATCTAAACAGGAAAGGTGGATATTACTCACCCTGGGACTGAAATCATTCTGGAACCACTAAAGGTCAATCGTCAGCCATCTCCATATCTAGGTCTGTCTCTTAGTGGCCCGGGTGACGGGAGACTCTGAGCCGTCTCTCCTCCAGAAGACGTTAATGACGAGGTACCATCCTGGAAACGGCTGCTCCATTAGAATGATGGAAAACACGGATGCAGACAGATGCGATATCCTTCCGTCAACTAAATAATGCAAAAAAAAAAACATCCACAACATTGATGTTTCATTTCCACCTGTGGTTTGAATTTTTCACAAGCCGAGGAAACAGCGCAAGTACTGGGCATCAGAAGGAAAATGTTAAATAAATAAAAAATATTTATAAATGATATTTTTTTTAAGAACATGGTTGGAAGCATAGGGTGCTATCGGCATGTTACGGTTAAGGGATATCATCAATCATGAGGATAATCACATGACACGGGGTCGCGGCCCGCTAAGCGTGTTTTGCTCATTATGTTAATATGCCGGAGAAAGACACGTTTTGCACTTTTCTTTCTTTTAATACTCCCGTCATGTCAACCTGCCATCAAGTTATAAAAAAAATGGGTTCTTTCTTTAAATATGGCGGGGGGGGGGCGGGGGGGACAGACAGTATTTAACAATTTTAATACAAATACTATGGTTACATTTAAAGGCTTTTCCATTCGTGTACATAGTCGCTGTATTTCTGTCTTTGTGGGGACTCACCATTCATTTCTATGGGCTTAATCCCAACTATGACAACCTTAACCATAAGTAACCAAAAAAAAAAATGACACTTTTGCGTTTTTAGTTGTTTGTGGGGACCTGAAAATGGTCCCCAGAATGTCCAAATGACATTTTTATCACAATGTAATATAAACTTATAAACTTAATCCATCCACCCACACACACATGGATGGATGGATAATGGATGGATGGATGGATGGATGGATGATGGATGGACATGTGGTAACACTTTATGATCAGAACTTAATGCATTCACATGACATTCATAAACAGCATGTAAGTGTACCTTAACCTAAGGCACCTTAACAGGTTTACTATACATTAATAATAAACATTATATGATAATAACAAACATTATAATCAAACAAGGTTATTAAAGTACTCACATGAATTTTCTATGAATGCTGTATGAAGGTGCAGTTAATGCACATACAGTACATATGAATATGAGTACATATCAATCCATTCTTCTATCCTTACAAAATTAATTTATCGAGAGGCTGGTACACCAACTCAGATCTTAAATAATGGCTATAAATAACGTGGCCATATCCCAAGATTCAGCACATACCAGGCACCCTTATCTGGCAGGAGGAAATAGACCTTCAAGCTATTTACTGTCTCTTTGATGTATGAAGTTTGTGGTTTTGATTGTGGGTGATTGTGTTCGAGGAGGGTGACCTTTAGTGGCAGCTACAGTAGTGTAGTATAATGAGGACGTGTCAGATCGCGGGGCTACAGTAAAGAGCTGTGGGTATCGGCTGCGATTGATCTGGAGCTGCGCGCGTGGCGAGGCATCGGAAACGCTTCCGAACCGTCAACGACCGGCGCCGCTGAAAAGTTCAGCTCTGGGAATTTGGAGGAATCCTTTCAGAAGAAGTGGTAGGGATTTCATTTCATGCCTAAATCTTTACTCTGTCTCCTGTTATTGCGGTTCACTTAAACTTGAAAAAATGTGTTAATTTCAATAGTTAAAATAGCAATTACACCGTAATCCTGTAGTGGGAAAATGGTTGGACGCCTGACAGATGATAGATATATAATAGTAAATTGTTGCTAAAAATATTATATTTCAAGCAATGTTATAAACTCATGATGAAATCTGCTGTTTGTTAATTGTATTTGTTTGCTGTAAATCCAAAACTCCCAGTAATGACCATCACTACCATTTATAATGCACGCTATTTTAAATTTGTACTCTAATATTTTAATTACCTCAAAATGAAGTAGAATGCAACGTGACTTGCAACCGGGAGTCAACAACGATGATGTTGGGAAAAACTACGGCAGGCCGTGAGGACACAAAGCACCTTGTGTGGAAGTGTGGGCAGCTCAGGTGTCTAGGTGCATATAGCACCTGCATGTGAATTTGAGAGGAGGTTCTCTATGTGTGCAGCTTTGACTTAATTAAAAAAAAGGGCCATCAATTCGAGCTGTTCCAGTGTTACTACTAGCCGGAATAAAAGTATGGAATTTTTGAATAAGCATTCGCCAAAACATTTAGTCCTATATGCTAGCAGCACATTAACCCATATGAGGTTTCCCGGAACTATAAATTCCTACTGAATTCGTACAAGCTTAAGTCTTGATTTCAAATAAAAATGCTAAACAATGTTATTAGCGGTTAAATACACTCACCGAAAAAATCTGCAGTAAAATTGCGCTTGAATCGTTGACGTCGTACGGCCTAAATGCTACGCTCCCGCAAATCCCACACCTTCTGCCGTAACGCACCCTGGCCAGAAAAAAAAAGGAAAAAAGCAGTCAGTTTGCAGCTTCGCTTGGTATAATGCACTCTCGACGTGCCGCTAAAATTCTGTCCGCGGGGACCACTGACGCCCTATCCCTTGTCTACACTGTCGAGATGACTGACTAGGCCGACAGCCTACCTGTAGTTTGAAAAAAAAGGGAAGACGAAACACCAATTAGAAAGTCTCTGGCTGCAGCACCCTCCGAAAGCTAGTCTCCACTAAAGGTCAGCCTGAAATTTGAATGACAGGGCTAAAGTCTTTTACTCATAATTTTTGTGTTTGCAATAGAATTCCGGGCAATTCACAGCTTTAAAGGCCTTAAGTGAGAACAGCAATTAATTGTAATGAATAATCTGACAAATCTCGTTGACATATGGCCGGTAATTCTCCTCCTTTCTAGTGGGAGCGGAGGGGGATTAGATTAGCTCAAATGAAATCAGGGAGCGTCGTGCCATCTGCGTGTCTGGGGACGACAGGAACACGTTAAACAGGGAGCGGGTAGATTTCTGTTGTGTTCATACTGCCTCCCTCAAGCTTCAGCAACAGATTAGGGAATTCTCCTTTTTTTTCTAAATATTGAACCAGCTGCCTGTCGGGAGAAAAAGCAATATCGCCCTAGCGTAAGTCCTGGCCAGAGCATGTCCAAAATCGAATGGAAGTGCAAGCTAAACAAACCTGGACGGAATAATGAGTGTTGTACAAATACGTCAACAGACCCTCATCGCTTCCTCGGTTGAGAATGTCGCAGTCTTTACGCTTCATGCTTCGTTATTCCTTCTGAAAGACTCTCTCGACTTCATTCCGTGGAAATCTGTGCTTATCGCAGTGATGAAGTCCCACAGCTGCCAGAGTTTCCTATTATCACACATCTTTTGGCTGCCCCTGGAAAGTAAATTTGTCCAACATTGTCTGACGTGTCACGGTAAAGTCCACGGAGAGACAAGGTTTGATCCATCACTCCGTTCTCCTGTGTCATTCCGTTGAATTCTTTACCTGTCCACATTTGGGTCTCCAACTTTCCACATCTGTGCAGGCAAAAAGCATCACGCTGGGATTTAATGGCCAGCTGATACTCATTTAGCTGAGGGGGGCAAAAATGGCTGCATGAATCAACAGGTGAACATGTCCAGCATGTACACCAACATCTACTACTGGATTCATATGTTTCCAGTATCATTTGCAATGCCAACGATCCTACTTATTCATACCTACATTCAAAATCTTGTGAAGCAACATTAGACTGCATCAGTAAGTAGACACCAACTGTATGAAGTACATCTTGGCATATTAGGTAAAGAACTGATGAGAGTTTTGCTTTTGACTCATTGTGCATCCCACTGAATTAATGAACACTAAAGCCACCCAATTACCCTGGAATTTAATGCAATTAAAAATGTTACATGTAACAGGAAAAGGATGGCATGGAATGCCAAGGAGAACTTAAGGAGGTAGGGCTTGAAAAACAGAGGTCTTGACTGGGCCTAACACAGCAAGAAGATGATTCCCCTCCCACAGTATAGCAGAAATCATCCTATGCAAGCCGAACAGATCACTGGTCAGCACCATTAGCCATTTTACCAAAACAGAGAGCCAACGTTCCTACAAATCACGGCAAACAAATGAGATCGTCGCCGGCCCTATAATTATTATCTCGAGTTCTAATCCTCCCTCACTTCTAAAAATGAATTTTGAATAGACAGTTCATAAGTGGATCTCATATTTAATTGCAAGAATTGAATAAAGACTGGTTTTCCACAAGGTACTGGTGTCTAGCGGACCTAATTGTCAAGGAACAGGTCTTAATTTAAACCAGGGGGTAATTATCATGCAAAGCATACCCACCCCGAATGTTTGCATAACTATCACAAGCATTTTCATAAATGATGCTTTAATTAGTCTTAATTAGAATTTGTTTAAGTCAGCAGGGAAGGCAGAGCCCGTGAAATGATGTATGTAATAAGCATCAGGCTCACTCCTCTTCTTTTTTTTTTACTTGGGGAATAGAGCTGACAAAATCACATCACATTAAATTGATTCAGTCAGAATTAAAATTCTTATGGTATTAATTAAATGGAGGAAGATCTCATTAGCAGGCTGTGCGGCACAGGAGAGACTGTCGCTGCCAGCAGCTGCGTGCTCCACACGGTGGCCAATAGGGCCTGGGAGACAGACCCGGGACGGAGGCCCTGCCCACGGACGAGCGAGGGGGGGGATGGGCGCCTCTCAACCCGACCTGCCCCAGCAGCGAGCCTCAGTACCAGGAAGGCCTGAGGCCGGCCTGCCTCATCTCGCATGTCGATCGGAATGTTCCTGAATGAGAAACTGCCCTGGACTGCTGAAGGTTCAAAGGGGAACCGTGCTGCTTCCGACGCCCTTGGAGGAGCATGTGAGACAGACCCGCTAATTACGACGATGATCCTTTTTCTTTTTCTTCTTACATAGTCAGTTCACGGTACGCTTGACTCCACCCCTCCATCCCACCCCATCTCAATTTTCACCGCTTCCCTAAGGTAGCAGATGACATCTTCAGGTCAGAAATTATTCTGCGATGTAGAGCAATAGACACGTCGGACTTAGCTCCCAGCAGCTGTCACTTTACGTTAGCCGGGACACTCGGGGGGGGGGGGGGGGGGGGGTTGGGGGTTGGCTAACGAAACATCAAAAATCAGTACAAGCGGAGGTGGGGCTTTGCTACATCTCACGGCTGCTGCATCTCAGTGGTGAACTGCGGCTGGAAAGGCGGTCGGAAATGCGAGAGGGAGCGACTGTTGTATCTTCACGTAACTCTAGCTTTTTCCAAAGAAAAATGTTCGATATTTCTCAGTACTTATTTTTAGGGAAATATTGCTGAAAACCAAAGCTGTCTATTAGCTTTATTAATGGAAAAGGGGAAGGTAGCTGTGGCCGACAAAGCCGATGAATACGGTAACATCCCAAATGGGCCTGGGGCAGTGTGGTTACAACCCCCTATAGTAGCCCCCCCTCCCCCCCACTTTTATTAGGGACAAACAGCTATTTGGTGGGACCTGAATAAATATTTAGGTGAAAGACACCGTATATCATTTTTCTTCACACATGGATTGCATTATGATTCCCATGTAGGACTAGGTGAGCTGAGGTCAAATGATACAATTACACTGGGTTGCGAGGCGGCCGCCTGCGAGCGGCTCTTTAACCACGCTTCGTTGGTTTGGCCATCAAAAGCCAGTTGTACACGTGCAATAAAAAAAGAAAACACCGAATATGTGTTTAAAATGGTATTAAAATACTGCTGACCCTTAAAATTAGAAAGGCAAACACACAACTCTTTGCATGTCATTTATTTCACATGTATGTAAAATACAGACATATGGGCCCTCAAAATTTACTGATATGTGGACGGAGATGGGTAGCAATTTGATCCTTGAATGTTGAACGGGAACGTTTGGGCTGTAGAACCTACACAGCAGATCTGCCAGCGGATGCTTCAGGTCTCTAAGGTACCAATAAGAACATTACAGTGTCCATATGTCCGTTTTCAAAATGCCTTAGCAAGTAAATATATTTCCATAATGCTCTGCATTTTGTATTAGGCAGTTAAACAGGCTTTATTATCAAAAGTATTACATAGCCTTTTACGCTTTGGGTTCAAGCTTGTCACAGCCCAACAATTAAGCCATTAGTTTATCTAATATTCAGGAGGAGAAAGTGGATTAAACCGGATCAAATGTAGAATGAGCTAATTCGGCTGTTGAGCTTTGTTTCTTAATACCCTGCTTGTCTATATGCATAAAAACTGAACAACAACAGCTGTAACAAAGGCAAGATTTAGGTATTGGCCAGAAATTGGCAGTGTTACATCAAAGACTGTTACAATACACAGAAATGAGCTTTAACTGGTCTTACATTAAAATACTGTCATTATTTTATCTTCCCGTTGTTCCTGTTGTAAACTATTTGCAGAGCTCTTTAGAATGTACTGCTCACAAATGCAGTTTTAAGATTTATTTACAAGCCGTAAACTCCTGAAGATTCTTAAAATGTATCATTGACATATTGATAAACTGTAACACTTATAAAATATATATCCTCCTTTCGGGACGGTTTTCCTGTCGATTATTCAATACATAGGTTTCCAGTTCTCACAAGAAGCCGAGCCACGTCAACTACCAATCGCAAAACAGACCATGGGCTTTCCTATATGTTACAATTAAAGCAATTAGCCAATGGATGCTAATTAGCTGCGGGAACTCACAGAATAAACATCATCTATCCATCAGAGCCAGGGAGCACCGTCTGAAGCTATACTATTCCCTTCTGTATCTTGGGCATGTGAAATTCATCACGTGGTGCTTTCGAACTTGGCCAAAATGGCGTCCAGCGTTACACTGGTCAGCTCTTTCTCTGCAGTACCTGTGACATCTGGGTCTCCCTGCTCAAGATAATCCTCTTCGCGATTGTTAAACAAATTGGGGGTCACAAGTGCGCCGTGCCCGGGAACCGTGGGGGGGGAGTGGGGGGCACAGAGGAGATGTTCAATGGAGTGGTGGCCAGGGTATTAACTCCCTGTTCAGGTCCTCCGCATGCCGTGCCGCTCTCTTCTCTGCCCGCAGCTGCCGGGCCTCCACTGGGAGACGTTTATTATGGCTGGGTTAATTTACTGATTAATATCCAGCCGCTAGATCACGCTTTCCCCAGATGGCCAATTAAAACCTCCAACTGGCAGAGCGGCAGTGGGGCGGCAGGTTGCCGTGGGGCCAGGGCTGGAGGCTGTGACAGAAGGTGCGAGCTTCTCCTCGCCAAGGAGCGACTTTCCTCCCCGCCCATCAGAGTCCTGGCCCGGTTGGCTGGAGAGAACCTCCAGCAACTGACCAGGAGTTTGGCTGCTACTTCCAGCACTTTCTGCTCCAGCCTCTTTGCGCCGGTCATTCCTGGCTTCCTCCTCACATATCTGGGCAAGGGGAAAACAAAAAAATCAGAGTCTCTGAGGCAAAAATCTCGACCTCATGGTGCTTCTACTGTCCAATCAGCTGGCTGGCTGCACCCCAGTCGCCTGATGTCATTGGCTTCTCTGGATGATGGCCGTTTGTTGCGTTCAGTACGAATGTCATACACACATCCCATAAACTGGTGCCAAAATGTCCCGAGATAGAGGTGTCAGACTCAAAAAACTGAGAAATGAGATACAAAGCAATAACACCATAATATCATTCCTGTTTCATTCTTTGGTATGAGGTTTTGACACAGTCAAAGTCTGATTATGTTATAATCAAGCATAGTCAAATTTTATTGGAAAGCTAGTAACAGTTATGTGGGCTGAGGACTGAAATTCAGAACTTTTTATTTACTGTGTTGCAGTTCCTCTGTCCAGAGGAGATAACGGTTCTTCAGAACCAGGTATATAGACGGGTTATGACCTGGCTGCATGACTGAAGGAATATATTAACCAACACCGGCCTCTGTGCTGTTCCAAGTGTATAAACAGCCATTCCCTGATCCCCCTCAGAGAAACGTCCATATGGTTTTAATCTTTATCATGTAAATATAAGACTGCACAAGTGTCATTTATAAAGCAGATAACAATCAAACTATTTCATTACTTTTCAAAAAAATTAAAAAATCAAGGACACAAGGGCCCCAGGTACAGTCAATATTTGATCAAAATTTCAGGAAAAAGTGAGAAGAAAAACCACAGATATAATTTATCCTGGAAAAAAACATGATTAATCTTCTTAGCAAAGCGAGTAAAAGTATAAAACACCCCAACTTCCAACCTAAAATTCATGATATTAGCAAATATATTAAACAAGTAGTATGTTTCATGTTGCATTCGAAAAAAATCAGTATATATTCTCGGTCTTATTGGCGACAGAAATGCAACGTTGCTATGGGAACTGTAAATACATTCGCCACCTTTCCAGCTCTCGGAGGAAGCGCAATTAATAATTGTGTTAAGTACCAAAAACGGAAAGCAGTTCTGGAAGGCGGCTTGTTGTTTGTACCTTTCAGGGGTCATCATCAGGACGTGAAATTATACCATAATTGTTCAGAAAGAATACGGTAAGAGCTGAGAGAATTGATGGCCCATTTTACCATTTAACAGCCACATTTAACCTCCTTGTTCCCAACCATTTATCTTTAAACTCTGTTTCAGTGCAACTATGTATATATATAGTTTTATAAAGTTTGCTGAATATAATTTTATGCAAAGTTTCTTCGTTGCTAAGATGATACAACAGAATTATGGAAATCTAGCTGAGAAAGACCTATTAAAATAAACATTTTTTTTCCAGTTTAAAATCTTTTTTTCCCCCACTTTAGATTAGCGTGAATCAGCAGGTATAAACGACTTATAAAACAAACCGAATTATCTATTTAATGGGAAAGTGTGTGACACTTAATGACAGTGTGAAATATAATGGTATCTGAAATGATGGTTATTCAGCAAAGTAGGGTCACACATTTAGCTATCACAATTACCCCGTGTCTGTTTTGTTGTTTAAAAGGGGTCTGAGGAGTACCTTAGAAATAAAAACTTTAAACACTCACTAACTGTGTTCATGCTCTTCCCCTCAGGGACCCCTGTGCACTCTACTCCACGTCTACTTTGGCTGAGCACGGCCCACGATTTGTTTGGGAGCACCTTGCACGAAGACGGATTCCATAGATTAGATTTGATCAGGTTGGAGATACGGAACTAATGAAATGCTATCAACATCTAACCAGGTGCAAATTCAGGTTTCCCCTGTTTTGTGACTGTTTGCTCTGTGCCATTTCACTTAAACGAAAAGACCTACATAAGCACCTGTTTTCACTAACCAAACGAAATCTGAAGAGGATTTTCACTTTTACCATAAAAGCAGAAAAACGAAAATAGCATTTAGCATTTGTTTATCGATAAACCAATTATAGATATACAGCCACACGCCGCATAGTGACATTTCGGTCACAAAAGGCTACATTTATGACCGTAGTCTCATAAGTTTATAATGGAGCTGAAAAATTCCTATCCTCATAGCGCAAAGTATTACTCAACGCATTACTCGTGCCGCCAGTCATACAAAACTATAGCAAATATAATTATGTACAGTACATAATACTTGATAATGATGATAAGCAATTGTGTTACTGGGTTACGTATTTAATATACTGTACTTTTTATCATTATTTAGACTATACCATATAGTAAGTGGTATCATCTAGGTTTGTGTAAGTACACTCAACGATGTTCTCACAATGACAAAATTGCCGAACACAGATTTCTCAGAAAGTACCCCTATCGATAAACGATGCATGACTGTATTGATTCTGGTAATTGATGCTACACTATACGTATATTATTCTTACCTGATATAGGCTGTATTTATCATATCATTCCTGCTTTTACTATATGTTAATGTTATTTTATGTTGTATGTTATTTGGTATCATTGATACGACGTAGGTTATCTACTTTTCATCTGGGAACGCTCAAAAACGTTTCCCGTATAAATTATCGGTAATTGTTCTTTGTTTTATGTCATTTTGGCTTACGAAGGAATGCTCTGTTTATAGATAGTGGGGGAAATCTGTGAATATATACGATATATACAATAAATACAACTGGCTATAAATAAATTAGAGATAAATTATAAGTGTACATTATGGTTATGTGCAAATGATGCATGAAGTGGATCAGAGCTTGAAGGTAAAGACAGGAAGTACAGAGAGAATGATTGACAAAATGTAACGATACAAGTGCAAACTGGAGACATACATCGTGAAAAATGAGCACTTGTGCGAGTTTCTTACACAAAAATGTTCTGTGGGCAGAATGAAAAATGATTGGTCCAAAGAGATAATCAGATTTTAGAGGAGGTGGGTCAAAGCAAGTAGAGGAGGTGGGACCAACCAATGAAATGTCTTGGTCCCACCTCCTCAGCTGCTTGGACCTACCTCCTCTACAATCTAATTGGTTATCTGTCTGCGCCAATTATTTATTTTTGTTTTGTCGTCAACATTTTTGTGTAAAACTCCATGAGCAAAATGAACAGTCAGTGCAAACAAAAACAGTATTCAATTGAGGTACCACGTGGAGACTGGGCGGGGCGGAGAATTAACGCTATATAAACTTCTCAGGGTATGTCTGCACTAATACGTTTCCGTTTAGTAGCTCAAAAATTTACTGACGATTTAGCCTTCCGTCCGCACTACCACGCATCGTTTTTTTCCCAGAAGTGAAGAAAAATTTCACCGCTCTCCGATAACTAATCTTTCTGTAAATGCATTAGTGCCGACGCTCATACACATAAAAATTTTGTTACACCTACATCAGTGAGCTCCGACTGGTTCATACTTAGCTTGTGACCCTTTCCTGATTAGCAATAGCCCTCTTCATTATGATGTCTGTTTTCCTAATTGGTTATTCTTCACGGGAATGAAGAATGCTTTGCCGTTGTTTTCGCAGAAGTAAGCCACATGTGAACATGGAGATGTACGGGACTTTCGCTACCTGGCAAATGTTGTTTTGTTTACTTGTGTGCAGCTAAACCGTGATTTGTGTACATTGTATGCTGTTTACAACTATAGTGGAGCTCAAAATGAGACTGTACCTGAGCCAAGTTTAAGTGCAGCTCTAGCTTATGATAAAGACATCCAGCCATCGAACATGAGAGTGCACTGAGGGGAAGAGTGTGCCGTGTAGTGACTAAAATTCTGGATCCTCGTGTTGTTGCTGTGATGGTTCCTTTTCTGTACAGCTTTGTGTTTGCTACGCTACAGTACTGTGATATTTTGCTTTTGCTAAGTAAAATACATGCATTTAAGCACATGCTCGTGTGTGAGATTAATCATCAGTCAAGCATTTATAAAAACTGAAATAAAAGATTCAAAATATATAATTCGCCTTTTACACAGAGCAGGTTGAACGCAGAAGTTTTTTTCAACACTAGTGATAACGATAGGATGGACGCAGATCTTTTCTTTCGAAAACTGCCGTAAAATGTTTTTAACGCATTAACGTGGACGTAGCCTCAGGTTAACGGGTTCTTTCAGAAGCCTAGCCCCAGGGCCAAACAGGCACCCTTCCATTTACAAGTGCATGTTCTTAATTAACCACAAGGCCAGTTCATGCATATAGCTGTGGAGGGGAACAAATATGGACCATGGTGACCAATAAGGAAACGTCCGACAGCCTCCCGTACAGCCCTTCTGTGACGGAGAGCAAATTTTAAGCCTCTGCCTGGATGTCTATCCCAGAATTATTAGACCTTCTGCTGCCTCTGCTGCTGTTTTCTTCTGGATGGGTTGTGACCCTTCAATCCTTCAACACTTGTTTATGGCCCTGTACCATCGCTGGGCAGGTTTGACAATCCCAGGCACTCTTCTTCAGTCCTTGATTAATCCTTGGACCTTATGTTTTATCCAGCGTAATGTGACATTCCTGCCACCGCTGGGCGTTAGTATAGGAGTCACCCAATCCGCCATGATTGCCTCTGCCCGAAGTAGATGCCTGATGACCTCGAACCCTTGACCTTTCACCAACGCACCCCGATCTCCCATGTTCCCAGTTCTTGCTTCTTTGTGCTCTACAATGACTCCAGCCGACCTCCGACTTCCCGCCTATTGTTTTTGCCCTGTACCAAATAACAGCAAACACAGGTGCTCCTGGCTCTTCCTGTCCTCTTTTATTTTGATCTTCATAAAGGTTCTAAAAATGAAAAAACAAAGCACTGGAGAACAAAGCAGCCTAAGTCACCTATAGATCTCTGGAAAAGGCCAGTGCTGGAAGCCCCTCGAGATGCTAATCAAAAATTTCACTTTTGGCCATGTAAGCGGGAAACAGTAATTTTTTTTAAATTTAAGGAACAGTTTCATGGAAATAAAAGGCCATTTTAGATTAAGCTATGGGATATTTATCCTACATGTTGTTTTAAATATATAGGAAAACTTGCTTTACCATTGCTCATGGTAAAATGTTGAAAAATATGTGACATGCAGTATTTTGTATTGATTATGTCTGCTTGATTGAAGTATAAAATCATAGACTATTTCCTGTGAACCATATAGGTCTAGAAAATATAGAAATAATTTACATATTACTATAATTCGATACCAGTGGAATCTTGCTATTCCATATAGCATCACTCTAATTGCTGAGGTATCTGGTCTCGAAAGATATACCCTCCAATTATATTCACGGGTCTATAACTTTGTCTAGAAATTTTTATTCAATTAACTGTGGAGGATAAGTTGAATGTGTAGCCAACACAGAGGGCAAATTAAATCAGTGTAAGTTGGTAAATTGAGCATGCAGTGAATTATTTTAATAGTGTTAGGTCTGTTAGCCCCATGTTGCATTTAGGAGGGTGATTTTTTACGAAGAATTTGGCTGCTGAAGCAAACCTTAAATAAAATCTAACCGCTGAATATCCAGCATGACTTTGATTAAATTTCAGCAATATGTTTCACTTTTTTTATTTCCTTGTAGCAGTTACAAAATGTGCATCAGAAATAACTCTGACCTGCAAGGTCACCTATGACATCACATTGTAAATATAAGTAAAGAAGTGGGCCGGGTCTAAGCCACGCCCTGCTTTCAGAAGAAAATGACTCAGCATCTAGCCCCTTGGACAACTTGAGTACAATAAAAGAGAAATTTGTTTTGATTTGGTCAGTGTTACAGCGATTCGTGGTATCGTTTAGTGTCGCGTTAACAGAAGGTGTGATCCAGCTGCTATGCCGAGATGCTCAGTAGATGGTGAGATGGAGCCACAGCAGTTGATTTACAGAGGTTTCTTCGTTCCAGGTCATGAGGTGGAGATGCAGGCCACCAGGTCTTCCCGAGGGACTCGGGTGTTACGCGGAGGAACTGAGCGATGTAACGGAAAGTCAAACGGGACTCGGATGAAAGATGGACCCTGGAAGGCGTCTCTCCTCCCTGTGAAATTGGCTGAGGGGATGTAGACATATTCTAAGCACTGATCCATGCAGGGGCATAAGCAGGGAAGGATCAACGGTACCCTTCTTGGTTGTTCTAGAGCCTTCCGGCAGCCATGAGGGATGCCGGCTTCATTGGGAAGGTTCAGCGAGCGTCCAATGGGACTTGACCCAAGAAGCTGACCCTCCCCCACCCCATGACGGTCAAGTCCCACCCACCCGTGATTTCCTGTATGTGTTTCTGATTGCTGAGGCACATTGATATTTGAGGGGACAGAGCATGCCAACCAAATCATCTGTACGGGGTGATGTAGGACATACACGTAGCTTAGAAATGAATCAAGTGTGTCATTGTAGAGCCACAAATACAACACAGGAGGTGAAATCTCACTTCTGCTGCCATATATCAGTTATCTTTGTGTTAAGCTGCTATATTTTGAATTATAAAGAAACCAGTGAAATACAAGGCTACCACAGTAGCATTAGCAATTAGCTTTACATGATATAACCAGCCTATTACTAAATATGCTACAATAGGATGAAAGGATAGCTTATTTACATGTATTTATTAATTCTTATAACAGGCACATGGAATGTGCGGAAAATCCCCACCTTTATGCTTTATGTCAAAATGGAGTTACAGAAAGTTCTACCATCCAGTCTGAACATGACCATCCTATGACCCAGATGTTGAATAATGATAACATTTTAATAGATTAATTCCCTAGTGATATATTTGGACGACAGAGTCCTATAGTTGAAAGTAATATTCATTATATCGGTTGGAAATTTCATGTTGAATAAATAATGAAACGCACTAAAACTGCTAAAATGCAGTTAGAGAGACAGAGGAGACCCGTTAATTCACGTAGAAGGTTGGTAACCTGAAATCCATTAGCTCCGTACCTCGGGAACCTGAAACCTGGTGGCCACCCATGCTGGCCACCAGGGTCGATTAAGGAGAGCCTGAACCATCTCTGACTTTTATTTTTTATTATTTTAAAGTCTCCGTTGTTCATGTAGAAGCCATTGACTCCGTCCAGTAAATAAGGGCTTCTCTAAAGTGCCGAAGGAGACCGCGGTGCAGCCGCTACGGAACCGCGCCAGCTTCCTTACAAGCGCCGCTGTAAAACGGTATAAATGCAATACAAGGAAACACGGATTAACAACTGCTTTGGGCAGGGGCACTAACGGAGCGGCCCTTGTATGCCTTAAAACATCTCCGAAGCAAAGTTTAGCTGTGCAGGAAATGCAATCGCCAATGCAGTGGGGGGGGGGGGGTGCGACAGGGAGCGGTGCGGGCGTAATTAAAGCGGCTGACACTTTTATACTGGGTAATGGGAGTCCGGGGCCGCGCTATTCCCCAATGTGCTCCCCTTGCAGTACGGAGTGCATTTTAATACCGCAGGACACAACTACTTAAATGCCACTCTTATGTCCTTTATGGAAAAGTAATATGGGCGTGTAAACAGAGTAAATACCAACAAGGGCGGCTTTACAGGATATGGTAAATAAACACCGCGTAATACACAAAAGATATAAAACCAGCAGACTGACCTCAGTGGTTCTGGCAAAGGAAGGAAAACATGTCCTTTTTTTTCTCCTCACGGCTTGGACTTAAATGAATAAACCTCAGCTTATATAATTTTATATTACCAGAACTTACCAGAAATACCAAAAATAAATAAATTTCCCTAAAATCACAAAATATCAAGATGCATTTTACACAAAGTGAAACGTGAATATTGTTTCAGCATTATTGGCGAATTTTATGATTAGGCAGTGTAAGTCAAGTCATTCATAATGTATATAAATATAGTCTCTCTCTCTCTCTCTCTCTCTCTCTCACACACACACACACACACACACACACACACACATATATATATATATATATATATATATATATATATATATATATATATATATATATATATATATTACAATACATTCACACACACCCACATAAAATGAACATGGAGTAAAACAGACATGCCCCCCCCCACTCCAAAAAACAGCTCTTCTTTAGCTCTCCTTCAAAATGAAAGCGATTTAACCATCTCTAACCCAGACTGTCAGACGACTTTTGAAAAATGTCAGAGCATAGAGGTGAATTACTTTTTTTCCTCCAGCTGTCTGTACGTTATAAAAACCAATAAAGTACATCTGCGGTGTATTGCATTGCCTGTATAAAAGAGAAACATGGCTTATATATAATATACATATATATATATATATATATATATATATATATATATGTGTGTGTGTGTGTGTGTTTGTGTACATAAGAAAATCTGTAAACACCTCTGCAATAAATGTGTATTTTTTTTTTAACCTAAAGAAACAAGTGTATTTTACAACAGCAGCAAATACTAAAGTATGTAGTATTTTGAGGTAGGCATAATGGTTTAGTGTATGAAAGTGTAATACTTTACAGTTGCTGCACTCAACTAGGGTTCAGCCATATATTTAAAAATCAATCGACCTGCCAATTAGCATTGTGCTCTAGCACAAAAAAAGGATAAATGATCTTTGTTACTGCAGCTATGTGAAGTTACAAAATTACACTTCTTTGTAGGAAGTAGAAAGGCTGAAAAATCTGTGCCAATCCCATGGAAATCTAGAAAGGGGACCTCGGAAGGCAGGCGTAATGATCAAGTTAATAACGTAAATGATGCTCTAGAATCTTCCTCAACCATCCAGGTCCTGCAATTTAATCCATAATAAATAACCTGGCATCATTGTGAGCTGGCATCTCATAATGGCAAATGAAATATGCTGGTATGATAGCTACCATAAATCTGGATTTTCCTATGGTTCCCTCAGGCTAGGACAATATGTAACTGTAGTGCTCTCTATCAGCATGAGCAGATCTCAGAGCCATCATAAAATCTAAATGGGCGCTAATTAGGCTAGCCTTCCCCCTCAGACTTACTTTTTCTATTGACATTTTCCATATACCCCCCCCACCCCCACTCTAGCATCATAAGTCACCAGGATAAGAACTCCCAGGATCGTGCAGAGCGCAGCTTTAATGGAGAAGTTCAACTCAGAGGCCACGCATAAATTTCCCCAACAATGCGGAAGAGTCTATCCCGCGCTAACGAGTTTCTCTGCAGACGCGTGGAAAGAAAAAAAAAATGTTTTGTTTAGACGTTGTTTCGGTCGGCCGCGTAATGGCCGCTGGCTCTTAGCGGCATGGTGTATACTACGTTCTAGAAACGTCAATAATGTTTTAGTAGGACTTTGAGAATCTGGTTTTGGGGACTGGGTTAAGCTAGTTGGGAAAAACGCGTTGAGTCTTCGACCGACTTTTTTGTAACATAGTTGTCCAGTTGCGTGTTATTGGATTTCAGTTTTAGGTTCGGAGTCGAACACTGCGGATTGTGATGGCCTGTTTTCTTGCTATCCAGTCGCATCCTCTGGTTCATGGTTCTCTGTGAGGTTGTGTGTGGGGGGGGGGTGCACTCAGGTAAACATATATGCATCCCCCGCCGGCTCAAATTAATAAAAGTGTGCTGTGTGCGCGCGGAAAGGCTGGCTTGTTGAACATATGCTGCAAGCGCGGCTAAGCCGTCTGGCTCGGAGTCAAGTATTCCCATCCGGACGCAGCCTTACGGTACCTGACAGCGGGAAAAGCTCTATTCCCCCAGCGTCTGGGGCACAAATGGAGAAATATTATTGAAATGATTATCTGCATCAAGACTCAGATTTGGGCTGACATTTCACCGGCTCTCTGTAATCCGGGGGGTTGTCTCGGAGTATGAGGAGAGGGGGTTTGCCGGTAAGCCACGGTGGGTGGATGATTAATGAAGGTAGGAGGGTGGGTGGACCCGACCCACCTCCACCCAGACCCAAGGGGGAAAGCCTGCATATGAAATGGTCCCTGGGAGCGATAGGCAGGGACGCCTCCCCTCAGCCCCGTGGAGGCTGGCGGGCAAAGGAACAGACCTTGTCCTGCACCAACACAGGCTCTTAATCAACTCCGAATGGAGAGGGTACCGCAGGCCCGGGACAGCAGGGCAGTAACCCACGTTATTATTTTCCATCGGAGCAGAGGCAGATCCTGGCGCGCACTCTCCGCATGGGATTTGTGGCCCGGCGAGTGCCGTAACCCGACGCCCTGCCGCCAGCCCCCCCCCCCCCCCAGCCGTAGCTTAGGGTGGCGTATCCGAAGCAACCGGCATTGGAGCAAAAATCCACGAGATGGCGCTCCGCAGCATCTACAAGTAATCTCTGCCTGAAATTCAGCGGTTGACGTGAATCTTCAAACTCCGCCATAGAGGACGAGTCAGTTGGCATGAATGGCTCGGTTCGGCTTATATGTATATATATATATATGTGTGTGTGTGTGTGTGTGTGTGTGTAAATTTTCATTTGTCTGGTAGCTAAACGAGAGCTGACCCATGTGTGTCATGCACGGCCCTGCTGACCCCGGACATCCGGTCGCCTGCCACCCCACCATACGAGACCACCCCCACCACCCCCCCCCATGGAGCAGCAGGTGTAATGGATGATTCTGCTGTGAGACCCGCTTAGGAACACCAGACGGTCAGTGGATGAGGGGAAAAAAAACAACTTCAGAGGTGAAGCACAGAAACATGGGAGAAGCACCTCGGCTGACACACTGCGGCGGGGGGGGGGGATGCGGGGGGGCAGGGTAGGGAGAAAAAGCATCTCAGGGAGAGACCTTTTTTAATTAGACTGCACCGATAATTATTCCAACACAACGTTGTTGTGTGAACGTGTAATTAATAACTGGGGGGGGGGGGGGGGCAGTAATCTGGGGGGGGGGGGGGGGGCAAGTGTCACATCATGGGTAACACTAGAGCAGTGATTTCTAAATTACCACAATTATGTGTTTACATATTATGATCCTGCCAGGGAAACCAAAATCTCTTCCTGATTCTCTCTTTTTAAAAAAAAAAAAAGCAGAGAGGATGACCAGTGCATGATTAATTGCAAGCTCACTGGTTTTACATCTTCAAGAGTAAATCAACTGCTAAGAAGTGCTAACTTGCTAAAATATAAACTAATTTTAGGCCTTGGATATTAAAATATAATCCATCTTCTTCCTCCACAGAGAGAGCTAATTAGAAATTGTGACTGGCATAAGGGAGAGGAGCGGGAAGAACAGTGGGATTAGGCTCCGAACAGAGAAACCAGGCTTCCCAGTAAACCACTGAATTTCCACACTTTTCCCCTCATATATCATCGCTGTGATCCTCGCCTTGAAAAATAATTAACAAGTAAAAACCATGGTGAGCCAGAAAACATGACCTCAAGAATCCTCTTTCTCCAAAATGAGATTTTTTTTCCCTAAATAAAAATTCTGAACAGTGAGAATATTACGGAGGCAGTGAAATACACTGAATCATATCATCATATGCTTTTCATAATATATAATTATAATGCTCTATACCCTATATAATGCTCCATACACTATATAATGCTCTAACTTATATTTTATGCTATATAAATAGTATAGACCCTGCAAATAACCTTCCTTTCACAATTCCATATATGGGCAATGAATAAAATTATTCTTAGTCAAATTGCTTTTTTTATGTTTTAGCTCAATGGTCCAAATAGTTCATAATGTGCAAAACGATTAAGCCTGACTGTATTTGACTGTAAATACATCCTGTGTTTAACTTATGGAAAAAAATAAGGCATAAACAGTTTGGTTACAATAAATCTCCCCGCTTTTACCGCTGCAGAAAATATTTATGTGGTCCATCTACTGGCAGGTTTATTCGAGTCGCTGCCTGGTGCTGTGACAGAATAACCGATAAACAACATTTGCCGTCACCCGGGGCTACGCAGTTACCTGACGGCATCCAGGCCGCTCTGCATGTGTTCCTCATATGTATTGACCTTATGCAGGGAAACATCTAAATCCTACTGTAGACTCTGATTCATGCCCTTGGGCGACAGAACGGTTCAAAAACAGCTCCGGTCCCCGGCTCTCGGCTCAGAATTCCGATCCTCGGCCGAACTCTGGTCTCATTGTTCACCCGGGCCGTTAAAGGAATGTCCTCGGAATGGGCGGGGAATTGTTTAAAGGTGTCGGTCATCCGGATTGCAACAGGAGTCCTACGGCGCATAAATCTACATGAATTAGCATCATGGGCATCGCGCCTCGTGGGGGACATTGGAGTAAAATCCACGCCGGTGAGCTTTAACCATCCCTAGAGAGAAGCTGCAGTGTAAAGCAGGTCTGGGTGTCCTGTTGTGACAACCCTGAAGGCTACATGCTATTGAAGCTAAAAATAAACGGCACTACTTTCATTTCCATTTGTTATTTCTAAAATATCAGAAAGAGAAGCTTCCTCATCCTATCTAGGCTCAAAATCTTGCAAGTTATTTCCTCAATCGAAATCCATGCCTAATGAAGAAGTGACACCTTTATCATTTTAAGATTGTTCTTTGTCATCACTGCCATCTTAGTGGGATGTCATTTTTTTTTTGGGGGGGAAAGTGCCAATTTAGCCTTGATAGCCCTAGTGGCTGTTAACCCTTTCATTGCACCATTACGTGAGGTGCATTTTCAGGAATTTGGGGATAATAGTAGTCGAATTGCTCGCCTGCTGAGTGTCCATTTGGCTTCGGAAAATCACATGGCCGAGCCTTCCTACAGGCAGTAATTACCGCGGGGAACGCGGGAGAACGGATGCTCTAGAACAAAAACTTAAGTAAGGAGATGTTCGCTCCCACGCAGAAGGTCCACTCGTGTTTCATTAAGTCTGCAGTCCCTCAGTTGTAGAAATATATATAGATACAGAAAGCTTCACGCCTTAAAAAAGCAGACTGAAAGTTTATATGTGAACGGGCATGAAGTTTAAAGAACCAGACATGGCTGGAATGGAAAACGGATAAAGGGAGAGTAAGGAGAAGGTTAAGGAGGAGCAGCAGAACTGAAATGGGCAGGTTCTGCTGCGTTCCGGCCACCGCTGACATGGATATTTAAAAGTCCCTTATTGTTGAACGAACACCATCACTGGCTCATCACACAGGCTTCCGTGACGAACGTTTTCTCCCTTAGACACACGCGGTCTAACCTCCCCTC
The DNA here is from genome assembly GCF_023856365.1 of Brienomyrus brachyistius. Taxonomy (NCBI): domain Eukaryota; kingdom Metazoa; phylum Chordata; class Actinopteri; order Osteoglossiformes; family Mormyridae; genus Brienomyrus; species Brienomyrus brachyistius. The sequence goes on along the minus strand of NC_064533.1, from coordinate 44,649,698 downwards.
TACGCTGCGCGGCAATAATCGCTGACCTTCACAGCAGTATCTTAGGGCGGCCGCCCTCCGGTTTGGTCAGAAACCTCTCCTAAGAAACCGGAAACGGGAACATGGCCACCGGCCATGGAATGCCGGATTTTTCAGGCATCTGGAGCGGCCCGTTCCCTCGAAAAAGGTAGCCAGTGGTGGCATAAACGCCTGACCGGTCGGAGTACCCCCGGTGGAGGCGATTCAGCTGGGCCAGGCTTCTGCAAGAAGGTCAAGCGGAGGAAACCTAATTTGGAATTCAGCACGGCAACATTGCCATCTTTTGGCGGGCTGGCGTACAGAGGAGCCTCGGATGAAAAAGCACGGGAGGGAGACAGATGCTCTCTTCGTGAGGATCTGTCTAATAAGGCCTTTGTCAAGGCGTTCCCAAAACCAACAAGACTTTCTGTCCTTCCCAAATCGTTTATTTTCTCATTTTTTAAATGATTCTGCATTTTCAACTGTTTTAAACTATTGGGTGCGAGCAGGATATGCAGTGAGGCAGATGGAATGGTTATGAGTTTGTCTGTGTATGAAGATGATGCTGCTTCATATTATAAATGTTTCCGTTAGACAGTTATTATTCACATATTTTATATATATGTGCTACATTTTATTACAGGAAGCATTCATTTTAAATGACTGTTAATTAAGTGCCAGTAATAAATTTTAACTAGAATGATGTGTGAAAAGGGAATGCTGTAGGTGTAGAATGAGTTTTCTTATAATGAGCATATTTGACATATGACTGATTTACTATCACATATTATTTACATTTTGCAGAACAATGCAAATGTAATATATATACTCCAGAATTCTACTAATTATAAGAAAGATGGCTTACAATACATTGCAAAGTTGCTACAATTTGTTACATTTTTTTTTTTAACCAGTAGTCCGCAAACTAAATTTGCTTTAGATATCCGATGTGTTTGCACCACCGTGACTCAGTGGGAACCACCGTAGCCTCGAACATCCTGTGTCGGCAGTTTGAATCTCAGCCCTGTCCTCCTGGCGTCACGTGGGATCACTGCTGCAGTCTAAAGGCACGTCCTCAGCTGGCATCTAGAAATTGCCCATCTCTGAATGTGTGCACAGGTATGTTCCCGTGTTGGACCGGCATCCCGTCCAGGGTGTACCTCAGCCTAGCGCTGCCTGGGATAGGCTCCAGGCCCCAACTCATCAAGAATTTAAACGAAGGAAGGATGGATATTCCAACCATTGCCCCAATTAGTTTTCATCAAACATATCATGGTCTAGAAACAGCATTTACCATGCAAGACCTTGTATAGGTGTGGGAATTCTCATCCATAATTCCTAATATTGAAATCGCACGTCACTGTCGGTGAAGCAGAGGCGATTCTAGGATCTGACCCTTGGGGGGCTCAGATCCCTGATGAAATGACAGAATGTCACCCCCCCCCCCCCATGATTAAATTTGCTGGGGGGGGGCACTATAAAGTGCCGAGTCAGGGGTACAAAAAGTATACGAAAATCTGAGACATATAACTAAATGGGTTTTAGAAAATTATATAAAAAATAGGGGGACTAAAGCCCCCCTCCACCTCCACCAAATGGGGTCTAGAATTGTCTATGAGATGAAAGATTGCAGCAGCCAAGTGAACAGCAAAAGAGACATATTGCGCCTCTTCTCGCAAAAATCTCAAATTAACTAGTAAAATTAATGGGTCTTTTATTATAAATGGGAAAACATACCTGCGTGTGGGTTTGTGTGTATTTACCCGGCGCAGGGGACGTGGCAGCGCAGTAAACGGCGGTAAACATGTCAGTTAGCGCATTTTCCCACGGTGGTGTGGGGGACATCAGGGAGCAGGTGATGCATCCGCTGTGACAGACAGTGACAATCCATCCATTTCGTCCCCCCCCCCCACTGCCCATCTGACATGTCACATTTTCTGATGACTTCATTGTGCGCCCTGTCAGCGCACTTAATCTGCGCGTCACTCAGCCCCGAGTAGCCGGGCTGGCCTCCCAAGCACCTCTAATACCCGGCCTTTTAAGAACATTAGCTTGGGTGTAATGTCATTCAGCTTAGCGGAGATGCTATCGGGACATTTGCATCGCTCCCTGCCACTCGTGTGCCATTCGGTGAGCCGGGCAATAGTGCGATGGCTGCCTCCCCCCACCCCGGCCATTTGCGGCAAGCTGACAGGTGTCATGATGAGGGAGCGGCTCGTCTTATCGACGTCAGACACGATGTCTCACTTTGCCCTGGCTTTCTGTGGGACACAGGCATTTTTCTTCCATCCCCGTTCAGCGTGGTTTGCTCTGTCGTCTGTTTGTTGACGCAGACGAAAGGGAAACAGGCATCAGAATGAATTACACTGCATTCTTAGAATGGTGTCGTACTCAGGCATCTGGCCCAGATTCACCCCACAACGATTTTTGTGTCTTTTATCCTTCTTCTGATAGTCACCAGAAGCAGCCGACGAGGCGAGTCACCTTGAATGACGGCGGAGCACAAACGAACACGGGTATCCGTCTGGCGAATTGCGGATTCCAGTCCGAACGCATGTGGGACTCTCTTCACCCTCTCCTCCCCACGTAGGAGCAGCAGAAGCAGAGTTGGGGGGGGGGCCCTCTGGGGTCCGGGCAGAGTCTTTGGCAGAGCGAGGGAGGATTCATAGGAGAGGCACTGAGCATGGTGTCACACGCACAGCAGGTCGGGGAGGCCTTTCTGGGGAGGCCTTTTTGGGGAGGCCTTTCTGGGGAGGCCTTTTTGGGGAGGCCTTTCTGGGGAGGCCTTTTTGGGGAGGCCTTTCTGGGGAGGCCTTTCTGGGGAGGCCTTTTTGGGGAGGCCTTTCTGGGGAGGCCTTTCTGGGGAGGCCTTTTTGGGGAAGCCTTTTTGGGGAGGCCTTTCTGGGGAGGCCTTTCTGGGGAGGCCTTTTTGGGGAGGCCTTTCTGGGGAGGCCTTTCTGGGGAGGCCTTTCTGGGGAGGCCTTTTTGGGGAGGCCTTTCTGGGGAGGCCTTTTTGGGGAGGCCTTTCTGGGGAGGCCTTTCTGGGGAGGCCTTTTTGGGGAGGCCTTTCTGGGGAGGCCTTTCTGGGGAGGCCTTTTTGGGGAGGCCTTTCTGGGGAGGCCTTTCTGGGGAGGCCTTTCTGGGGAGGCCTTTCTGGGGAGGCCTTTTTGGGGAGGCCTTTTTGGGGAGGCCTTTCTGGGGAGGCCTTTTTGGGGAGGCCTTTCTGGGGAGGCCTTTCTGGGGAGGCCTTTTTGGGGAGGCCTTTCTGGGGAGGCCTTTCTGGGGAGGCCTTTTTGGGGAGGCCTTTCTGGGGAGGCCTTTCTGGGGAGGCCTTTCTGGGGAGGCCTTTCTGGGGAGGCCTTTTTGGGGAGGCCTTTCTGGGGAGGCCTTTTTGGGGAGGCCTTTCTGGGGAGGCCTTTCTGGGGAGGCCTTTTTGGGGAGGCCTTTCTGGGGAGGCCTTTCTGGGGAGGCCTTTTTGGGGAGGCCTTTCTGGGGAGGCCTTTCTGGGGAGGCCTTTCTGGGGAGGCCTTTCTGGGGAGGCCTTTTTGGGGAGGCCTTTCTGGGGAGGCCTTTCTGGGGAGGCCTTTCTGGGGAGGCCTTTTTGGGGAGGCCTTTTTGGGGAGGCCTTTCTGGGGAGGCCTTTCTGGGGAGGCCTTTCTGGGGAGGCCTGCTGCTGCTGATTTGAGAGATATTAGATATTCTGCTTTTTTAGCCTCACATTTACAAAGAGTCACTTACAAAAGTTGCACATTTCCCAACAATAGCTGGGATGTGAGCGCCTTTGCATGTTAGGCATCCATTCCCATATATTAGAAAGTTGCTGGTTCAAACCTTGTAGCCGACAGTCATGTGACTATCGGGCACTTAACCAAGGCCCGTAACACTGGCTGATTCTGATCTGCAGTTGCACTAGAGTCTGCTAAATAAATGTAAAGTAAAAACATATTTATTTCATTCATGAGTTTGACGATAATGAACAGAGATGAGGTTAAGGTTTGTCACCTTCATAACGATGTTTTTAGTTCAGTTGCACTTTAATTGATGATCTGGTTTGCGTACAGTAAGGGCTGGACTGACCATCTGGCAAATGCAGCATTATCCTGATGGGCTGATTGGTATGTGGGTCAGTGATCCCCATCCACTCACTTTCCCCTCCCCCAAGCTCAGAAAAATTTTCCATAGGGCTGTGGGGGACCCCAAAGTCTTTGGTTGTTTTATGATCCCAATCCAAGCCTACTTATAGCTGAACTATCATATTCTTCTTCACTTGTTGTTCCATAGGTTAACTTGTGTCTTATTCACCCGACTACTAACCGGAAAGCAGGAGAACGAGCACAAAAGTTATTGTTATATGTGGCACGAAGAATCTGGATCAGCGGTGGGGATTTCTTAGCGAAATTTCCCAAAAGTGTAACACGGAGTGCCATGTCCGCCATCTTCCTGTCCCTTTGTGTCCCTGCCGGTCTGTGCCTGGTTTGGTGCATCCTTCAGCGGGGGCCCCTCAGCTCGGCTCGCTTCATGACAGATCCGCTGCTTAGCATGGCTCTAAGGACTACCGAGGGAACTGCCCACGTTACAGATTGAAAAGTGACTGCCGGCCGGGACCTCGTCAGAGTCTCCGGCTGCCGTGGTGATTTAGCGGCCTAATCAGGGTCCGCATGAATGATCGCCATCCTGCGAGTGTTTTTCTACGCAGGGCAATATGAAGATGAACAACAACGGCAGCGGCAGCTCCCAGGTAAAAGCACAACGTGGCTTTTTTGTACTTACGATGCAGTTTTAATATCAGAACCTCTGTTTCTAATTAAATGTATTTAGCATCATAAATATTCTAAGGGGACAACCTGACACAGTGAATTAATGTCTCGCCTTAAACACAAGAACCTCTCAATTATAGTAGCAGAAAGCCACCTGCTGCAGTGTTAATGGTGCCCAGTGTGTTTCTTATGAATGAAGAGCACATTAGTTTTCTGTTAGGAAAGGCAGGCCGCATAAATCTTATAAGGAGGAAAAAACTCAAAGCTGATGGTTTGAAGGCTGACCAGTTGGTGGGCATGCAAAATACTCTTATCCTGATCCCAATATCCAACTCTGTAGTTGGGGCACTGTAAATGACTCGGGGAACCTGCATAATTCACAGGGCCCAGATGAAGACAGGGAGGCAGCGAGGTGGAGGGAGAGCTTTCAGGATTTCAAACAAAAATCTATATTCATTTATGACAATGTAATGTGAAATCACAATAAGGTTTCAAACAAGTTTCTGTATTTGGTGTAAGCCAAAATACTTCACAATTGCAGTATGAAAATTAGAAGGGTTACAACATAAAAGAGATTCTGATAATCTGTTCAAGACACAAAATGCTCCAATGCATTTTAATGTAAGTGTCTAAAATATTGATTGCTGTGCAGTATTTTTTTTAACGGCCATCCCCAGAATATTTAACCAAAAATCATAAACATAAACATAAACTGGTGTCATAAACACCAGTCATAAACACTGGTAGTTGAAAATACCCGTCTTTGTACAGAGAGACAAATAATACAGATCACTGTCGACTTACAACTGCGGTCAGATCCAAATGACTGGTCATAATTTGGCCCATTATTTTATTTATACAAATGATCATATGTATAGTATACTGTATATGTTTTACCACGTTACGGTACTATTTGTAAAAAGAAATAGCAAGTTTACCGGAAAACCTACGGTGGTTTAAAAGTAGCTGCGCTACTGAAGAAAGTAAAGTTAGTAGCGTCACTAATTTCTGTTAGCTATTCCCCAACACTGGTAATAAACATTTGTTCATAATTTGTACTTCAGTAATAATGTAAAAGTAGTAAAAGTATGATTTTCTCCATGCTAATAAAGGCTAATCAAAGTCCTGATTACTTCATTATTGTCAAAGGAACTGTGATGTCACTTTATTGTTTCATTTTTTTAGCATTTTTCTGTGAACCATGTGAAAATGTGTTTTGGGGGGGGGGGGGGTATCTAACATATCGTGTTTTTTTTTCCTATCCCGCCATTCAGTCTTTTTTTATCAGCCCTCCAGGCTAACGTGATTATGTAGGACCTGGGTGAGGTAATTATTCATTTGTTGTAACTGTAATTGTCATCGATTGATTGGGAGTGGCCAATTACATATATAGAGATTGGCAGTTATTACTTTAGTGCTATGCGTTTATTATATTTAACAATTAGCTATTGTTTAGCTTCTAGGTGCTCTTCATGAACAGGATCCGCTAGTGTTAGCACTCCACCCGCCCGCTTTATCGAGTGAATGCGAGAAGGCTCAGTCCCTCTTAACCAGCTTACACCAATCCATGCCTGCCCCCACCAACCACCAGCCCTGGCATTTCACATCCTCCCCCAGCTCACCTAGATGCTGAATTCACATGCGGCCCTCATCCACAATGCCTCCCCCGCCCTTTACCCTCACTGGGGAGAACAGGGGATTTTTTTTTTTCTTGGATGACTTCCTGGAGCTTGAAGTCCTTCCCAAGTCCTCATCCTTGAAGGGGACGATGTCACAGTCTGCATCTGCACATTTGTTTGGTGACAGACTAGCGTAAGATGGAGAAATGCCGGCCCCCATACACACACATCTCACGCACACTTGAGGGGGGGTTATGAGGGAATTTACCATTTTATTTTAGCAGAAATTTTTTAATTTTTCCGCTTGGAGCCGTCTGTGGCTGTATCCGGTACGGCTCGCAATTAGCTCATCTGCAAAGGCGCACACAAAGAAGTTGAACTCTGTAAATCTGCAGGGACAGCACTGTGGTCCTGAAGCCCCCCCCCCCTTCCCCGACCGAGCCCCCCACGTTTCTTTCGGCAGCTACCGCCATTACGAATCTCAACGCGCGTTCATCACCCCCTCCGACAGCTGGGAAATCCATATATCCCGCGACACTCTTAAGATCCGCCGTAAAGGTGGCCCCCTCAGTGAGTTATGGCGCCACGTGACACCGGCCCTGAATCCCGTTAACCGCCATTTATCTCGCAAATAAATGAGTAATTACCTCACCTGGGTCTTACATGATCACATTAGCCTGAAGGGCGGGAAAGAAAAAAAAAAAAACGATATGTCAGAGACCCCCAAAAACACATTTCTGCACGCTTCACGGAAAGATGCTAAAATGCTAAAACGCGGAAAAATTATGCGATAACAAGGTTTGGCCTGTACAGCAACACACAGTCGCAGTTCCTTTGAGTGGATATTTTAATTAGGGGAGTCCACACTAGTTAGACCGGACCTCGCCAGCATCCGCACGCTGCGATCATCCTATGAATGAGGCTTGAGCCCACGTGAGGGTGTTCTGCTTCATCCTGGTATGGCTGGCCTACGACCCGGGATGCGCAGAGCCGTTGTAAGGTCGGCGCAGCAAAGCGGAGGGCCCTGTCTGGGGGGCGCGCGTACAACGGGATAACGAACTTAAGACAATGCTAATTAACGCCAAGAAAACAATACCTTTTGCATTTTCATTTAACCGCCCGGGAATGAGCCGGAATCACATGACAATGCCAAGCTACCCAAGCTACAGCAACATATAGCCATTTTTTTTTTTTCCGCTGTCGGCCTCAGACCCCGCAGGTTGGGTCGGGTCAGAGCCGGGAGGGGGTGGTCAGTGGGCATCTGTGCATGTGGTGGGGGGGGGGGGGGGTTAAAGGAGGTGGGGTAACTCCTGAGAGCCACTGATATGCTCACCTGTGACAGTTCTTTCAAGGCAGACAGAATAGAGGGAGTCTCTGAAGGAGTCCCACTTTCGCTTCCCCAGGCGGGGGCGCTGGTGGGGGTGGTGGGGGGGGGGTGTCTCTCTCCAGGGACCAGGTGTCAAAGTTGTCTATCAGAGGCCTGAAAGGAGAAAAGGGACACGTTACCGAGCGCCATTGTGCCACCGTTGTCACTGAGTGATCAAGGCCCCTCATTTCCGCGAGCCTTCACACTGAATGAGCCCACCTGAATGGGCGGATGCCAGGCAGCCCCGCGCCGGCAAAACCAGGAGGGCGCCGCATATTCATGACGGATCTGCGCGGCAAAGATTAATGTATTAGAAATTAAAATGGGGGCCGGCGAGTATGATCTTGCTCTAACACTTGGCCAGACGCATGTCAGCCTCCTGCTTGAACCGAACGGCGGCAGACAGCCCTCTGCCAAGGTGGAGGGGAAAATCGTGAAAGAGCTCTGTGCCATTGTGCAAGTGGAATAATCAAACTTCACCCCGCCGCACGCCCCCCCCCCCCCCTCCAGCCCCCCCCCCCCCCATGCCTCGGCCGAACCCCCCATTCTTTCTCCCGCACTGACAATGAATAATTCCGGACCTATTTGCAATGTTAACAGCCACTATCTGGGCCATCCGTTCTTTTATGATAAGGGTTCCACATATGCATCTCAACAGTCCGGACCGACGCCGGCCCGCGGGCTTTTCAAAGGACACCTGTCACTCAGCTGAAAGACCTGTCACTCTCCGTCACGCGTCGGCGCTGGAGAAAAATGGGACGGAAAGATTATCTCCACTTTCTCTTTTTTCTCCCCTTTCCTCCCTGCTTCCCTTTCAGATTGTAACAGTTACATTTGCCGTAGACTGACAAGTGATTTACACTGGAAAAATAGATAGGTTTAAACCTGGAAAAGGGGCTAATTCTCTTAGGCTGACGTATTCTTCCCTGGTTTACAACTGTATCGAATTTACTATCGGAGACGCGATCTGGGGCCGTGGGCCGCGACGCCGCGCCGTTGGATATTATTAACACTGTGGCAACTTCGCAGGCGGCAACGGTGACACTGATCGTCTCCTATCTGTCCAAACAGAGGCCTGCCAGCCGCGTCCATTTTCCGTAAGAGCGGAGTCAAGGCAGGGCTGCAGCCCGATTCAGTTAGAGAACATTTTTGGGGCCTCCTTAACTCTGTTGTTTGCGACCATTTGTGTCTGTGGGATTATTTTGTTTGATCGAGCATCCCCATGAGGAGAGAAAGGGGGAGACATTCAGGGACCCAGACACTGGGGTGGGGGGGCATGAGTCTGTTTGTGTACAATGGTAGCTTTGGTTTGGAGGGGGGGGGGGGAGCATTTGATTAAATTTTTTCTGGGACCCAGTCATGACTTGCAGTGCAACACACTAGTAAAACACTAGTAACACACTAGTGGCGCCTTCCTGCTTCTTTGAGATAGACCGACCAGATTAATCCAGGTGAAAACTATGCTGGTTGATCTGATGTGATGAATCTACTCCAGTCGGTGCAGATTGCAGTAGGGAGCCTGGAGAATGGGTTTGGAATGGACCTGAATGGACATGTGATAGCAAGCACACTCGCTTGAATTTGTCAAGAACTGCAAAGAACTTCACTGATTTCACTCACAACCCGGTGTTCCATGTGCATCAAGAACGGTCGATGAGCCAGAAGCCATTCAGACAGCTAAACGCACCTGAGGAGACCCTGTGGAACACCATGGACGCCTTGTTGGGTCTCTGCCCAACACACCAAGATGGGTCTGAGTCTGTGGAAAGGGGGGGTTCATATTCTCCTTGTGTGTTTCCTCTGGCCCTCTGGAGGCCAAGAAAACAGGTCCACATGAACTGGCACCTTGGCATAGTGTGAGTGCGCCCTACAATGGACTGGCATCCCACACATGCTGTCCTCCATACCTCAGGCATTTTGTTTCCTCCAGATTAACAGAACGGTATGAAAGACATAGAGATGGATAGACGTCTATGCCTAAATATCCTTCCATAAAACCAACAGCAGATTCAAAACCCTGCGGTCCGTAGCCGAATTGTGGATTTTTTCCCTCATTCTAGCATCGCCCGGTGCGGAGGTTGGCTTCTGAACACAGGCCGCCCCTTCATTAGGCATGAGCGGCTCGCCCGCCACCAGCCATGGCTGACATTTAGCAGAGCGCCATCACCCTGGACGGCAGCCCCGTGCAGTTGGAACGCTCTCTGGTCCCAGGTCTCCCCAAGAGCGACTCCGTTGGCTGACCGCGTGACATGACCTGCGTCGCACAATTCACAAACTAGCACAGCGTCTGCTCATAGTGCACATTAATAAGAAAAAAAAAACACAGTACAGGAAGATAAAGCTAAAAAAAAATACTAAAAATTACTGCTCAAAAATTTAATTAACAACTTGTAAAATCTAACGGGGCTTATTATCGTTTGACAGAGGGTCTTACTAAATATTCAGAGTTTACAGCAGATAAGATTTTTTTAAGTTTTTAAGATGATAACGTGACAGGTATTACTTTTTGAGAATTGTGCTACATTATGCTTTCATTTTTTTGAGACTGTCTAACTAGCCATTGAATCCTTCCATCTTGTTTATTCAGTATAGGATCGCAGAGTCTGGGTGCACAGCAGGGGACACCGTGTACAGGAAGCCACTTAGTGTCCCTGCAAAAGGATGACAGCTGAAGGTGGGTCTTGTTCTGATGACTTACCCAGCCTGAGCACTTTTAAGACCACACAAAAGCAGAGCCTGAATTTGCCTTGGCCTGCATCACTGACACACACATAAAAGCCAACATTGCATCTTCTCTCCTCCCTCTGAAATGAGGCATCCCATTCTTTCCTCAAAGGCCGCCACTCTCTCTCTTCATTCCTGGGATAAGCAACGCACTGAGAGCGGGCAAAGCATGATGGGAAGGGTCAAGGCCAATGTTCAACAGTCCCAAGTCCTTCTTTGTTTGTACCACCCCAAACGCCCCAAAAAAATTTTTTCCAAATGATCCAAATGTTCCAAACACGTCCTCTGAGTGAAACAATCACAGGCACCGTTCCCTTGAATTTTTTCCACACCGTCTCGACTCTCCCACCCAAACAATCTTGTCATTGTAGTGCAAAAGAATCCAGCTCAAGACGTGACTCAGCCAGTGAATGTCCACCATTATATCAGCCCCACTGGTGTAATCATACCAAAATTTTGAGTGATGATTCGTCTTCCCTGCTCTGGTTATTTATTCTGTTGGATGAGTGGAGACCTTCAACTTTGTACCTTTTATTCTTTCCATCCCACAACAGTGTCTCTACCCTTCTTGGGACCACTGGAAAAACACTCAAAAAAAGATAAGCTGTGCATTACTGTGCAGGTTCTTCTCAGTTACCGAGTGGCAGCACATTGAACTGAAAGACTGATTAAAATACACAGCTGAGTCCACAGGGGAAAAAACACTGGAATACGGAAACGACTGAAGCCTTCAAGAAGTGGAAGGTGCGTATCTGATGTACAGTGGGGAGCTGGGTGCCGATGTGCAGCTACATGTCAACAGACAGGTGACACTCGTGTTAAAATTACCATGTTGGTCTGTTTTTGATGACGGAGAGAAAGACAGAGACAAAGAGAAGATTTACAGTGAGAAGGAGACGTGGGAGTTAAAATGAGAGACAAAGAGAAGGATGGAGATGGAGAGGGAAAGTGAGAGAGAGAGAGAGAGAGAGAGACACAGAGACAGAGAGAAAGATAGACACGGAGAGAGAAAGTGAGAGAGAGAGACAGAGAGAAAGATAGACATGGAGAGAGAAAGTGAGAGAGAGAGACAGAGAGAAAGATAGACATGGAGAGAGAAAGTGAGAGAGAGAGACAGAGAGAAAGATAGACATGGAGAGAGAAAGAGAGAGAGATGGGGGAAAGACATGGAGGGGCAGAGTGAAAGAGAACAAAAGAGAAAGGTGAAGAAACAAAGACCAGCAAATAGAGAAAGAGAGACAAAGACTGGGAAGGATAAAATGAGATAGACAGTCATATAGAGACAGAGGAAGACAGCAAATGAGAGCCCAAGAGAGACATGGAGACAGGGAGAGGTGTAGTGAGAAAGAGGTAGAGACAAAATACGTGGTTACAGGGTCATAAATTTCTCCTTCACCCCAGTCATATTGCACCTGTAGGAGCTTGGCTTGGCAAGGTCAACCATGTGCAAATGGATTCCTCTGTTTACCATGAACTCTTCATGTGTACAGATTTCATACACGTGAGGAGCAGCATCTAAGATGGGACTGGGGCATTGAATACCTTTATTCCCTACTGCCAAAGTCCCTCCCATCCCAGAACAGGCAGCCGGCGACTCTGCGTCCGGTCACTGTAATCCCACTTAGTCTGAAAAAGCCCACCCATTTGTCACCCCCCCTTCACAGGCTGGCTCTCTCGCCTGGTTGGCACCACAAGGGGGCCCCCTCATCCAAATACGTCAGCCCCCTTAAACCAATAAAACCTCCACCCCCCAATAGTCGACACCTTTTACTGTCACCACTGCCCCCAATCGGCAAGTTTTATTGCAGCCACCCATCCAACTTTGACATCTTGGTAACACCACTGGTCCCTCCCCCCATGAAAGTCTTGGGCCAGGCTGACAGCTTTGTTCCGGCCCTGCTCTAGCGCGCCATCGACTCGCCCTCGCGAAGCAGGCATCCAATGGGTATCCCTTCCCGCACGCCGCGAGCTTCTCCCTCCTCTCGGATTCACAGGCTGCACCTGTAACGTTCCCGTTAATTAAATCCCATTAAGGCAGCTTGCCGTTTCGCGCGTTAGGGCCGTTCTGGATTAAGACCTAATTAACCCTGCGGTCTGCTGGTGACAGCCAGATCCAGAGCTCGGAGGAAGGCACAGCGGGCGGAACGTGGGGGGAGAAAATAATGGCCGCCCACTTCCACTGTCTGCTTCCCTCTTCTGCCTCACTATCTGGAGCAGAAACCAGAACAAAGAGGCATGCGGAGAGCTTTGATATTTACCCGACTGTACCTAACGACCCCAGACTGAGGGTTGAGGAAAAGAGAAAAGAAGGTTCCGGAAAATACCCTCCTCCACCCCTCGAAAGACGGAAAAATCCCCCACCTCATTACGGCTATATCCTCCAGGCTTTGTCCCCGGTGTAATGTTATACATCCCTCCCCAGTATTTAAACCCAATAAGATCACCTTGATTCCATGATACACCTTATTATAACGCTACTTTCTGTCACGCCTGTCCAACAGCTCTCTAATGAGCAGGAAGTGAGAGGATTTTTTTGCAGGATGAGATACGAGAGGAACAAAAAGCTTGGTGATGATCTGGAATCAGTGGCACTCTGTGGGTCAATCGCTTCCTGTGCCACAGTGTTCCAGGATGGTGATTAAGCGGAGAGGCGCAATTCATCCTCGCTGGCACTGCTAAATCCTACCTAAACCTAACAAAGACATCAGGTTGTCTGATTAACAAAGACACAATTGGCCAGATCGTGTGAGGAATTTAAGATGAAAGCGACTGTTTTACAAGGTTTATATTTACCGGGCATTGTGAAGGAAAGGGTACAGATACCAGAAGCTTCCATGTCGTTTATCCCTGTCTGAGGAGCAGAAAAGGCAAAGAGGAGAGTAACTCACAACAATACCAGAGGAGGAGCAAAAACACTTCAGGTGTGCTGCAAGTTTGGGGTGGGCAGGGGGGACAGCGCCTGAGTCAAAATTGCAATTAATTGGCAAGACCAGCATTCCACTATGTTCTATGCTATTCTATGTATAATCAGTCACTTGGTACCCTGTAGGTAGACAAAATAATAGGTTATGTGTGCATCAGATACGTGCATTAACACATAAGATATGCAAGTGTTTTTATTGTCACCTACAAGTGCAAACATCAGACTCTGCCTATAATGACATGCCAATATGATTTACATGTTAAGTCCGCACTTCCTTTGTGGAAGGGTTAGGGTTAGGGTTAGGGTTAGAGTTAGGGTTAGGGTTAGGGATGAAAAAGTGCAGACAAGCTATAGAACAGACTTTGGCTGTGTCCAAATTCAGAGGCTGCATCTTTCTAAGGCTGCATTCAAAGTGCAAGCAATGCAGGCTCTGTTTTCTGCACTGACTGAAACTGAAATGCTGAGCCTTGATGTAGGTTGCAAGGGGCTGGGATTGAGTCTAAGTCACTCTGTGTTTGCTTACTCCGTTTTATAATGGTCTGTTGGTGTAGTTTTCTGTACGTGAATATTAAAATTAGGCTTTGAAAAATTTGTTCAGATATATCATATCAAATATAGCTAGTCTGTGGTTAGTACAGAGCCCAGGAATCTGCACCCCAAGCTTGTGAGCAATGGCGGCTGTCGGATTACCCACCTATGGTGATTGTGCATGCTGAAATGAACATCCCTCAGCTTCCTGGTAAAGGCCCTAGGCTCGCTGTGATCCTACAGGGCAGCGTTTCCCAGTCTGGTCCTCAGGGACCCACAGACCGTCCACGTCCTTTAGCCGGGAGGAAGCAAAAATGTGTACTGTCTGGTAGGGAGTTCGGAGGGAGCAAAAACATGGACCGGACTGATATAAGGCAATCAGAATCTCTTTTAATTTGCCGAATAAAGTAGATTGACCGGAATGTATTAGGATTTTTTTTTCTTGGATAAGCAGTAATGGAAAGGAATGGTCGTTTTATGTAGTATTTGTGAGACTTATATAAAATAAAGTAATAGTGTGGCAAGAACAGTATGAGCAGCATGAAATAACAGTATGAAAAGAAGAGTATTAAGTGACCCACTATTGTAGATGAAATGCTGCCACTTCCTCAGTGGACCCTGTAGAGGTGTCACCAGGACACGTGTCCTCCCTGTCACAGCGGACGCTCCTAAATACCACGTGTAGAGGGACATGACATCCTTTCCACGGGCTCCAATGCTGTGGATCATTACTCCATATGAATATTAGCTCCCGAGGAAATAAAAATCAAACCCACTGCTTACAAACAATGAAAATTAGACATATGCACTAATAACTGTCAGGGAGGTTGGTGAAAACCTAGCTGTCATCTTGACATCCCAAATCCAGATATAGATTATTGGCTTCTGAAATACAAGCTTGAGGTCAACAATATCTAACTGAGCAAAGAGGTGACATGGTAAACCCTTGGTTATGCTGCCATAATGACATTGAATAAACCTTTAGCTCAGTGTCTCCCAGTCCGGTCCTCGGCGACCTAACAGTCGGTCCATGTTTTTGCTCCCTCCGAGCTTCAAACAGTACACATTTTTTCTGGGAGCTGGAAGCAAAAATTTGGCTTGTCCATGGGTCGCCAAGGACTGCTTTAGCTAATTAGATACTGATAACAGTCCTACAAAGTTATTGTACCCTTACGGTGTGATGCTCGACGTGAAAATGCCAGTACTCCATGTACATTTCCTCCTGAGGAACTGCCTGATATGCAGACTCCAGCTTCAGAGCTCAGACCCCGATCCCAGAGACATGTGAGGTGACAATGCTAACCGCTGCTCCATCGCGCCACCCCCACTCTTATTTCTCAGCAGGCTAAGTATTAGCAGTTAGCCATTTAGCGTAACCGCCTTCTCCCCACAGTATTAAATGAAGCGCATCTCTATTCCACAAACACGGAAGTGGACCGCCATTTTTGATACGTAAATTGGTGGTGGTTGTTGGGGGGGGGGGGGGGTGTTTATGGCGCTTGCCACGATTGGTTCAACATCTTTTTAAAAATACTGTTCTTTGCTCTCCAATAATACAATCCGGCCCTAGATTTCTATTCAGGCCCTTCAAGAGTAAAATAAAAAAATAAAAATGCTGGTCTGCCACTAGCCAATTCAATCAAGTGTACAGCACTGTATACCCACGGGGTGCCGGGGGTGGGGGGGGGGGAGAGCTGACTTGTACTTAATTAATAATGTAATACCCTCTCGTCACAAGCTAAGCCTTTGGCATTCACATTTGCTTTTTCCATTTTTTTCCCGTAAACACTTTGAAAACGTCGGCTAACATATTTGAGGCCCCCGCCACTCACCCCCACTCTGCGATATATATCATACGAGTGCTCCTGAGGTCTCAGGGCACAGGCAAACAGTGCAAAACTTTGGTATTAATCGGACCAACCTCGTGGACCGTGTCAGGGAGTGAAAACCTCGATGCAGAATCATTTTCCCAGGTAAGAACAATGAAATGGATAATGAGAGACATCATAATCAATAAGGGGCAGCACTGTTGAAAGTCTACTGTGAGTTAGCAGGAAGAAAACATACTTAGGTGTGTAGAGTAATGACAGGCTGCAGTTTTGGATTATTCATAAGATTGGAAGCTAATATTCATATAATTTCATATATTACCATATGGTGGCTATTATCTTCAGCATATTTTCTGTAGTTTATGATGTCAGGGTTTTAACTGCATATTCTAAGCTCTCCTGTCTGTTCCCGAAATGTTGACACTGATGATTATTAAATATTCCAGCCTTGTAATCCCATAACGGCAGTAATAAACAGAAAACGCACGACGACAAACGAACACATTAGTGTATGATAATGAATGCGAAACGACTCGCACATGTGGGACGTCGGACACACGCACGCGACGTGAGGGTCTCCTGATTAAGGAGGGAAATCGCTCCAGTGGAAGATGAGGTTGCGTGCTTCTGTGGAGCTGGACCGGGCCAGCCAGAAGCCCTGGGGGCGACCCACAAGGGCTTGGACGTCCGGGCTGTGCTCAACCTTTCTCTGCAACCCTTTGGATCCCGTCCATCGCATGACTACTGGATGGTCCAGTTACCAGCCTGTGTTTTACAATAACCTTTATGGTAAATTGCTTTAGCTCTAACGTACCTTCCATTTGTAGTAATCTTAAAAGTGTTTTCTGATTTAAATTTTTGTCTCTCATAAGCGAACATCTGCCACCGGAAACACCAAACGCCATGCTGCACCGTCAGGTCACTAATGCAGAGGTTGGTCTTCAGACGTCGCTGTTTCTCTGTCATGTTATGCAAAACGGTATAAGTGACAAGGACCCTCACGGACATAGACGGCGCTACGATGGGCTCACTGGGGTTTGCTGTCCGCTTGAGGCATTCAGATGTACCTTCTGGCATTCCGTCAGGAGTCGGACATGAGCGCCGGCGTGTTCGTAAGTTAAACGCGCTTATTTACAGGCTGGGGCGGGAGACAAAAACATGGGGGTTACTATAAGGGAGGGGCCGGTCCAGCAGACACATGGCGATTATTCCTGCCTCAGGAGGGAGGCAGTCTCCCTGCGCTCAGTCAAAAGGTCAATTATAGCCCCAAACCGCTGTGCGGCGACGCTGACCTGGAAGTGCTGCGGGTGACCCCCCGCGATTCGGGGCCCCGATGAGGGGCCGCCCGCAGCCATGGAAATCTGACATTTGTCCTTATTCAAATGAACGCAAACAATATGCACGTCGCCCCCTATCCCCACCCTCTGCCAAATATAAATACGAAAAGGCAGCCGATCCCCCCCGCTCCCCCGTCGCCGTGCCGACCCTGTAAGGTCCGCCGTGCTACTGCACCAATCGGCCGCGCCATTATCACGGCAACGACACCGACTCCCATACAGCCCGACAGTCATAAATATGTTAAACGCGTTAAATATGTTAAATAGTGGAGCCCTCGGTTACGCCGATAAGTGCCACCGTCTGTTTCCAGTCGCATCCACTGCGACGCCAAAGTGTCGTCGCTAAACTGCGAGCGGGACAGGATGCCGATGGACTGAGACCACTGAGCTTCCAGAATTCATCACGCTTTACAAATCTGTGTTGACTTGTTATTCATGCATTGTTTTTTTTCCTTCATTTGAAGGCTTTGAATAAAAGATTTGATACAATGTATTTATCTGCTTTAATTAAAAGGTTGACTTAAAAGGTTCTTTACAGTAGTTTGTTTAATGCATGCAGTGTACCATGTGGTAACTGAATGTCATGTTTCATTTGTGGAATTACTGAAGGGCTTGCAAGGAATTTACCCATGTACACATAGTGTGGTTTTCTTTAACAGCAGGAAAACAGTCTGCATGTACATTGAGGGGGAAAAACACAAGAAATATAAAAAGATCTTGGAAACAGGGGGCGTTCTGTATGTTTCGTTGTGATGGTCAGTGGTGTAGAAACAAAAATTCTGTTTTAGACTTTGTGAGATATAAAGACATTTAAATTTACTTACCAGACCCGAATCAAAAGTTGCAAAAACTGTGAAGCTGAGAGAGAAATGAGAAGAAATAGGAAATACGTACAGAATGTTCGGCGTGTCCCAGCCTTGTGCTCTGTGCTGCCTGTGACCCGACCAGGATAAGTGGTTCTAGGATGGATGGATGGATGGATGAATGGATGGATGGATGGATGGATGGATAAAGATATTATTGCAGATTATACACTAAAGTTTTGGCACATATATTGTCACACCTCGCATTCCTGCCCCGACATGCTCTCCCTAGCGTAGCTCTAATGAGCCACACCCGCTGCTTGTTTTGTTTTACCTCTCGCTTCAGCCCTCGTGTGGATCACTCCAGCTGCTCCTCGTCTGCTCCCTCGTCAGTCCTGTATAAGAGTGCCTCCCAGTCCTATGCTCCCCAGTCCTGTCATTGAAGTCTCATCGACATGTATGCCTGAGTCCTTCCCCGGTCTCCGTTCCCCATTTATTAACCCTTTGAGGTCTGGTTGGTTTCTCAGCCCCCAGTAGTGCAGTAAAGCTCCTTTGTAGTCCACCAACACTTTCCCCCCTGATTTTGTGACATGACACATATCACATAATTGTGTCGCTATAGAGTTTCTACCAGAACGGAGAGTGTGCAGACACGTCCAGTTTCAGATGGGGACAGAACATGTAGATGCACACAAACCCAAAGTGACCTCAAGATACGCCATCTCACCCCGATACACCCACTGCTGGAGGCCTGGTGTAACTGTGTGTCCTGCAAAACCCAAGGAGCACCTTCCTCTCCTGGCCCAAAGTGCTAACCCTTGTGGCTCCTCCATCTATCATCATTTGCCTTTTGAATGATGCGTATAAACGGCTGCTGACAATTTACTGGGGGGGCTTGCATCTAGTGGCCGTAAGCGTAAACACGAGCTAAATCTTAAAATATCAAGCATGTGTCACGCCCAGCTCGTACAATCCTCGTGTGTGCCACGCCCCCCTGATTATCCACGTGTGCTTCCCTGATTGTACCCAGCTGTACCCTGTTGTTTGGTCTATTTCAGTCCATGTCTTACCTCAGTTCCTCGTCTGTCATTGATGTTAGTCAGTGTTCGAGCTGTTGTTCCGTCCTGCCCTACCCGCTTCTTTAATAAATCCCCAGTTTATCCCCATTCCTTGCCTGTCTTGCCTGCTTCCTTGCCTGCCTGCCTGTCCGTGCGCCTTACCCACAATCCACGATCATGACAGCATGGAAAACTTTCCTTCTTTTTTTTCCCAGCATGCTCAGTTTCCTTTCCCATCCCCTTCAATTTTCTAATATCCTTCAAGTACAATGGCTAGCCAGTGCAAATCATTCACCGCACGTGAAAATCCAATCTTTTTGCCCTCAAAAAAAATGAATTACAAGGGGGGGGGGGGGGTTGGAGGAATTGTTATTTTTTTTAAATCCTAATTCACAGTGCAAAGAATGCAGAAAACACATACATCAGGAGCGGTTGGCTGCTTTTTGGCTGCAGGGCAGATATTCATTTTAAATACAGATTGCTGGCAATACTGCGGCGTCGGCCCGACACCGTCAGAAGCTGTTCGCATCTCAGACCCTCTCCGAAAAAGCCGCTGTTCAATCACACGGGGGGGTGGGGGAACACAAGCGAACTTCTGCACCTCCTTCACCTGTAAACCGTTATTGATTCCGCAAATGAAATTTGTTCATGCTGATCGATCAAACACATTATCTTTCTTTTCTTTATTTTCCCCTTTCCCTCTTTCCAGGCTATTACCAGCAAGCGGGAAAAGTTGGGGAGCGTCAATAAATAGAGTCGGGTAACACGAGGTGGATTCCTTTTCCCCTGCAGCCAGAGGCAAGTAAAAACAAGCGCTTGTATTTAAAGTTAATGGACCTGCACCATAACTAAACGGCATAGCGCCTGCGGTATGGGGCCTCTGCATCACCCAGAATGCACCGGGGCCACGGAGGCCCCCCTGTGCTATTATTCCACTCCCCCGTTGTCGGTGTAAGCCTTCCAGCTGGCATGTTGCTACGGTTGGCAGGTTGACGGGACACAGGAATTAAACCTGCACCCCCCCCCCCCCCCCCACTGGGTCCCACAGAACTGGTTCTCAAATATCAGCCGAAACCAACAGGGCACAGGGGACTAATGTTTAGGTGAGGGAGGGGGGAGAGGGGGTCTGTTCCTGTAGTAAGATGAAAAAATGTGACTTTTCGGCATAATGCCGTGAATGAACAGGCTAGTGAGATTCCTGCGGAATATCGAACATGGAGGCAGGAGGTGGATCCAAACACTACAGGCGGGAGAAACGTCGGGGAGACAGGAGATGTTTCAGGCCTTAGCCACTGGAAACGTTGCATACTGGGCGGGAAATGCACTGGAAATGAAGTGGTGGCTGGTATCTGTCAGACGAAGCCGGATCTGCACAGACCGTGAGTGTGTAGGGGGGGCGGCAGGGGGGGGCTGCTTTCAGAGGAGCCACAGTGACATGACATATTACATACTGGCTGCACCGCTGCTCAGGGGAACCAGCCAGACCAGCTCTGTCACACCGCGAACACGCCGTACCCTACAGGCAGATCCACACATACGTACTCGGACCTGGGCACTGCTCTGCCCAGCAACCGTAACCACGGCAATGTGGCACCACGCCTCACAGAGAGGCTGTTTATTGCCCTCGTTACCGTGCCGCTTTTTATTAACTGTGCCGTCGACTTGCCCACAAACAACACATAAAAGACTGCCAGTAAAAGCCTTTAATTTGATAAGCTGCACACTGTAAATTAATACTGACATGCTACCTTTCTGGAACAAGTGGGTCAGCCTCAAAATGGGCCATTATGGAGAAATAGCAGAACATGATATCATAATTATAATGAAATAATTATATTAATATTATCGTTATAATATAATTATAATAACATTATTATTATCATTATAATAAAATAATGACATTATTATTATTATTGTTATTATTATATACACATTTTTATAGTTATTCAGTCACTGTTAGTTGAGATGAAGTATCATTTTTTAATGAAATACAGAGAAACAGCACGGACCGCTTCATTCCAAACCGGATATATCTTTATTGGCTATGGCCCCTGGCAAATGGATCCTGGGATTCCTTTTCAGTGGCGGAGAAGAAATTCTTTAAGATCTTGCAGGGTGCCATTATCAAAATGGGGGGTGGGGTGGTGGGATGGTTTTCAGTGTAGATACTGGACATTAAGTACATCAGCTAATAAATGAATTGATTAGCTAATGCTATGCCACATGATGGAAGGTGTGCATACAGTACGACAGAGTCGTTGCATTGTGGACTTTTCGGCAGGCTGTGGGTGGTGCACGTTTCTGTCAGAGGTCTGAGTGCCTTGAAGCTGAAAGCCTTGATCGACTTCTAGACTATGGAGGCTGAGCGAGAAGCACGGGGCCAAAATCTCTGTCTCTCTGACACCTCTCCAGAATAGCAGCGGTTTGTGCTCTTCTCGGAAAAACAGGTCCATTCAGCCCGCCGCCGCGATACAGTTCAGCTGATAACTCCTTTATTATGGAAAATTATTTTAAACAGCGTGAAATGTTGGAGGTTTCCTTTTTTTTTTGTCCGTGTTTCTGCCGCTATCATTCCAGCTATTGATAAGATGTCTAAATTTATTGCAGAATAATTCTGCAAGAAAAGAGATAAAAGGTTGCTGAATAAAATATGAGGCAGAGGTTGTAAATTGTAGCAATGCACATCATTTCATTGAAATGTAGGAGGCAATTACCATCTGCTACACTCATCAGTTCCCTCCTTTATGACTTAATTATATGTTTAATGCTATCAGATCAAGGAAAGGGCAAAACAGATGAATGGGAAGGAAACAGGAATGATTCAGCAACAAGACAAAAGGCATATGAAAAGTAACATAAAGAGCGGAATTGATTTCATTGCTGGGGAATACAAAAAGTTAATTTAAATACAATATTCTCTCATCTCCTTTGCTACTGAGAGATAATAAAAAGGTGTGTTTTCCAATGTGCCTCATGCAAAATTAACAAAAGGAGTCAAGTTTCTAAAAACCGAGCACCTTCCTGCTTTTGTTTATGGACTATTTGGGTGTCATAAAATCTGGTTGGTGGTAGAAACTTCTGGAGGGCGCTACTTGTTTACGGTGCCGCTCTGTAGAGTAACTGAATGGGGAAAAAAAACGTGAATCAGGTGACAAGTGGACTCATTTTTGATAGGTTATGGAATCCGGTCAAAGCTACAAACTGAAATACATCCTGAAAAGTGGCTGTTAGCACATAGCGAAGTACTCTGCACTATGTGTTTATGAGCAAACGCCCATCCATCTTCCATAATCGCTTATCTGGTATGGAGTCATGATGACAGCCAAGCCACAGGAGAGCTAGAAATCATAGCATAGGTGGGTCGACAGGAAATCAGGTGGGCGAGTCCCGTAACAATTCACTTGGCAACAAAATCACACTACAGACGCTACATATTTATTTTTTATATTTTAAAGCCCCGTCAAATTACTAAGAGCAAATGAACAAAGAAAATTCTATTTGCCTCCCAAGAGCACATTTCCTCGATCAATCTAACTACGCACACACATACCTGTCAGCCACAATCGTTTTATCGTACTGTATCGCTCACCGTGAACGCTGGATAGGTGGGCCTGACTTCCATTGGGGGGGGGGGGGGGGCAGGACCCCCCAGGCTCACCTGTACCACTGCAGCAGCATCATAAACAGGATGCCAGTCCATCACAGTGCAAGACAGACCAAGAGCAATTTAGAGTCACCAACACATCAAACAGAAGACGGAACATTCTGGAAAAGTGCCATCTATATGGTTACCAATCGTTGATGTCAGGGGGAACTAAGGGTGGAAACTGGATTATCTTAAGAAAACCAGAATAAACCGGTTTAAACCAGAATACAAACTCCACAGGTAGCAGGGGTAGGATTTGGGCCTCACAGCTTAGAGATCACAGCATTACTCACTTAGCTACTGTGTGACATAACTGCACATCTCATCTCTCTCTTTTATCCAATTCGAACTGCAAAAACTTAACCTTACTTATTTCTTACATGCATTGGCATAACTCAACCTAATGTGACTTTTTAGACAAATGATGCAGTAATTTATAAATGCTTGTGTTAGTAACAGCTGTGTTTACACAAGATTTCTAGATTTCTAGATATCCTATTTGTTTTAGTGTCTTAACTGCATGCAATACATTTCTTCAAGTAGTAAGTTAATCATTCTTTCATGCTGCTTGTCTTGTTGCTGAATCACTTAGATTTAGAACATCTGTGTGATATCAATAGGTTTATAGAAACACTTTGTAAAGGTACAGCAGTATTGTTCATCTTAAAACATGAACCAACAAATAGCTTCTGATTTGTAACTATGGAAGATTCTAGTATCTGTACCGCGCCCACAGGCCTTCCAAACTCAGACCAGTGGAATTTTGTGTCTGGTTGCCTGTAGGATATGGCTACGAGGCGGTATCTAACCAAGGGTCCTAATCTATGTACGTTCATTAAGGCTTAGGTCTTTACACGGTCATGCATACAACCCAGTCATTATTAGATTTATAATATTCATGAATAGGCATAAATAGTTTGCCACAGGGAGGGATAATGGAAGCAAACTGATGTAATTTCTACATTTCAGGCAGTCATCGTGTAAGATAGCAGTAACAAAAAGTACTCGCCTGTAATAAGTCACAAACAGGAAGCATAATGTATTAGGATTGGAGGCCAGAGTACACTCTTTAGTTTTGCTAGTTGTTGCAAGATCGATACATACTGGCAAACGAGAAAGTGAGAAAATTCACCATTTACACTTTTGACACCCGTCAGAGACATATCGTGACATACCACTTAATTTATCAAATTGCGTTCACAAACACCACAATAGCGTGCGTTTTCCGTCATAATTGTTATTGCTGACGTCAAGAAAAGATAAAAAACAATTTATGGATATTCTGTTTCGGGGGGGTGGGACAAAAGAAAAACCAAATTTTATCAGATAACAGTCAGAATTATGTCATTTTCACCCTTTCCATACATTTCGCTCAAGTTAGGTTTCGCAAACATGTAACTGTGCATTTCATTCAAATGTGAAACAGTCAAAATACATTGAGATTTCATTTAAATTGGCGATTTAAGAAAAATCTCCGCTGAAAAAAATTGTTCGCATAATATTGCGTTAGCTCACACATTTTATTCATAACGGTACGTATCATAAAAATGC
Source organism: Brienomyrus brachyistius (assembly GCF_023856365.1). Classification (NCBI taxonomy): domain Eukaryota; kingdom Metazoa; phylum Chordata; class Actinopteri; order Osteoglossiformes; family Mormyridae; genus Brienomyrus; species Brienomyrus brachyistius. The sequence goes on along the minus strand of NC_064533.1, from coordinate 44,625,560 downwards.
CCCGCACCTTAAATACAAACCTTAAGATATTCTGGATATTATAAACGCTGATTATCATTCTAATCAAGCAATTTATTATTTAAAAATATAATCATAACAAGACCAAAAGCGCCATCGTGTGGCTTCCAAACGCAACTAGACATAAACAGTCATTATTCAGCGCTCATCTGCTTCCTCGGTATATAATTATGTTTTAATAAAAGGGTTAATCCCAGCTCTAAGAAAAGCGGTGTCATACGCAGTTTATTATCTAACATAACCACAGTCCTAAGAACTCCTGTGTTAATGATGTGACGCACATTTCCATGCATTATTGACTGCAACATCGGCCCTTTAAAAATATATATGACAAAGTTCATTAAAACCCGCGAAACGTTTATATCATCCAGCTACCGAAGCGCTTTTGACAGGCAGCTAAACTCACAAGAATGAATGGAATTTGCCCTGGTGAGTATTTATATATAACGCTTCCAAGTTAGCCGAGACTACATATTAGGCCCACAAGACTAACAACGGCGCAGACATTTCATTCTTACACAATTCAGCTTTCAGTTCTTCGTACCCTGTGATAACTATTCCAACGCCTGAAAAGTCAATCTATTCTTCGCATGTTCACCGAGATGATCCGCTGCAAAATTCATGAACAGTGACACAGAGCAGATGTATTTTGTATGCATATTTTCCCCTCACAAGCCCGCAGAAATCTCAAAGAGCAAAAAAGGAAGTAATTGATTTAAATTAATTTGTAAAGGTCTCCCTGATGGGAACCATCTGTCCAAACACAAGCAGCACATTGAGTACCTTTTAATAATAATTAATTAAACCGCTAACAAGTTACATACATCATAGTTAACACAGGGAGAAATTACCGCAGGAAATGTTATGAAACAAATTAGCTTTAACAATGAAAGAAAATTACTTCACATAACTAAATATTACGCTCGCTTCCGCTAGCCATATTTCTTAATGAATTCTCTAATTAATTTAATTCACACATTGTGCATAATTTGGAGCTGAAAATGTCACTGGGTCAAACTTTACCATAGTCTTTTGCAGGCTGTCTGTTTCAACAAGAGACATACTGGCAAAACATAACCCCTATGCAAATTACATGGACCAACTGTTGTAATTTTAATTCCAAGGCCTGATTAGCATGTTCTTGTGATGTCTTTCAGGCAAGTTTTTTTTTATTTATTTTTTAACACAAGCCACTGTCAATTTAACTAGATCCTGTGTTGTCATTATTAATCTCCTTCCAAGAATTTTCTCTGTGAATCCAAAACGAAAAATAACCATACAATGAGTTAAATGTCAAAATACATCATGTAATTTGCCCATTTTGTTTGTTTTAGGAACAGGTGAAAAGTGGCCTTATCAAAGCAATGTAAATGGAAGCTTATAATATAATATTCCCGTTCTGTATAAGCTACTATTGATGGTGCCCGTTCCTAGTTAACCATGATGTCATTCACCGTATTTTTTAAAAGCAGGTCTTCATTAATATGCAGAGGATGATTTGCATATTTTAATGATGGTTGGGGGAGAGGGGGAGGGAGGCTTTTGACCAGTAAGTGAGACGTACTCACGCCTAAATACCCCAGGTGTTGATGCTTGGCTGCGGGGCTTTCCTGGGGCCAATCACTTAGCAAACGGACTAATGAAAGCAGGGAGGCTGGCACCAGGGACAGCCGTCAGGGGAAGCCAAGCTCCACGGGTCTGCAGCGACTACCTCCCGGCATGAGTGACACTTCATAAGCTGGATGGAGCCAGCGGGGCTCCTGGGACTAGTCTAGTTAAAGATCGGAGAACTTGTACAATTTAGACCGAACCCTCTCCCCAGTCTCTCTGGATTATGACTAACTGGATAGATTTATATAGTTAAGATTTTTTTATTGTTGTTGCACGTATGGAGACGGTGTGAAGAGAAATATGCAATGTTATCCACATGTGGGGAGGGGGTGGTCCACAAAGCAGGATATCTCAGTTATCTGACTTAAGCTAGGACCTATGATTGTCCGATAAGAGTTTGGGTAAGGGGCATTCCTACTGGGCAATCATGGACTTCTACCGTAAGTTATCCCAACAGGGAAATCCTGCTTTGTGTAACACCCACCCGGAACACGGTCCAATGTCTGAGTTTCGTTTTGAAATTTTATATTATGATACATACGTATTCCATGACTTACCCATTAAATACAAACATTTAAATGTTCCTCACTGAGATATAAAACAGCACCTACCCAAAATGCGTGCAATACGCAGAAGTTAATCAGTTTTAAACAATATATAAGCAACTTTAAGTTACAGGGATTCGATGAAAGTGTTAATATGAATTTTATGGGATATACATGAGAAGAATATTTTCCTCGTACAAACACGCTGCTTCTTTTCCCATTCAAACACTGAATGGGGAATAAAGTTAGATCAATGTATAACTTGCTGTCCTAGCAGCTGCCAGTCGGGCCACACCCCGCAACACGCCCTTGGGTGGTTTTCTGTCTTGAAATGTTTATATGCGAATAACACAGCAGTTCGAGTCTACGTGTAAGTTTAGATGGGGGGAAATTAAGTGGTAACACGGGGGATCGGGATCTGCGGAGTGCGCAGGCAGTCGTCAATCGGCACAGTTGAGGCATCGTTGTCCCTGGAGAATGTAAGGTAGCCAACTCTAAAGAGCCTGCGGTGAGATTTATTACGTGGACTTCGCGGGATATCGGGATCCGGTAAAAGCTTTGGCGAAAACTTTTTGTTTCTGTTTCATCTCCAAACGTCCTCAATCCGATGATCGCTTCGTTTGTAAGGCGCTCTTTTCCGCGGGGCTTAACTTTGGAGTTGTAACCTGATCGAGACCTAAACTTGTGTTCAGGCAATGCCACGCAGGCAGGAGGGAGCAGGGGGCGCGAGCAGTCGTGCATGGCGCAGGGCAGAGGCATGCAGCACCTTCAGTGCGTCTGCACCGTCCGCGCGGTTTCTGAAGCTTTAAACAGGTGGTCGAGCGAGAGGACATGATGAAGTTCAGGAAGTATTTCCGAGGCAGCGGACGGGTGCTCGCCTTCGTCTTCGTGGCGTCCGTCATATGGCTGCTATTTGACATGGCAGCGCTGAGGGTCTCGATGGACGACGTGAACAGCCGCCTGCTGAAGGACCGCATCGCGAAAGACAGAGAGGCTGTCAGGCACAAGGCCACGAAAGGCACAGATGTGGCCGAAAATGCGGCTCTTTTTAGGGACCCGCAACAGCGAGTAGATTTTGATCTAGAAACTGAAGTCAGGTTTTCGAACATAGCGGGGAAGAAAGCAGCCGACGTGTACAGAGAGCGAAAACACGCAACCCCAGCTATTAAAGATGACAGTAATGCAAAGTTAGTGGATGGAAAAGTGGTGGATGTGAATCACGAAGGAGAAAAGTTTAATAAGTTGCCGGAGGTACACATGGGTTTAAATAGACACTTCGGTGTACATATGAACTTCTCCAAATCCGGGAATGTGGACACAGATGAGCGCACGGCCGCCCACCTTATGCGAAAAGCGACAACTTCGAAAGTTGAGGAAAGAAGAAGGAACTTTGTCGCCGGGAAAGGTCCGAGCGACTTGCCAAAGTTAACTGACGCGCCACCTGGGAGGCAGGAGGATAAACTGCATCCCGAACACAAAGGGGAAAATAAACTGGATGGACCTGTTGATGATCCTAGACTGCTGGCAAAGGAAAACATTTCCGATGAAGTCCCAAAGAAAATCGGTTCTGCTTCCCAAGATAAAAAGGAGCAAATTTCTCCCAAAGAGAATATGCCAAAAAAACAGACCGTAAAGACAGGCAAAACAGATTTAGATATAAAAGATAAGGCGATCGGTATCAATGGAAAACCGAACAGTGCACTAAATCCGAGTGGCCCTGATACTGTGAGTCATGTGACCCGGGCAACTCCCAAGCCAGAGGTCATTGTTCAGGAGCTCAGAAAAGGGACCAGTTTGACAGTGGGGCATAACTCAAGTGTCCACAGAGTGATGTCTTTGGATGTCACTCAGTATCCAAGGGACTTTAGTGCTGTTGGACAGTTTGGACAGCCTGCTGTGGTACCCAAGGAGAAGGAACTGGAAGCGAGGAATCGCTGGGACGAGGGTCACTTCAACGTATACCTGAGCGAGCAGATTCCCGTGGACAGGGCAATCCCAGACACCAGGCCAGATGCGTGAGTTTTAAAAACGGCGGAAGAGTTTGTCGATGCGGATTGCATGCTGTCGACGAGCATCGATTAACCCCTCTGACGCGCAAATGATATTTCCCGTAGATGTTCTGGGAAGATGGTGCATGATGATCTGCCGACCACCAGCGTGATCTTCTGCTTTGTGGACGAGGTGTGGTCCACCCTCTTGAGGTCGGTCCACAGCGTGCTCAACCGGTCACCACCACGCCTGCTCAAGGAGATCATCCTCGTGGATGACTTCAGCTCCAAAGGTAGGCAGGGGCCCACTCACCTGATCTTCGACTGTGCCTCCTGGTGAAACTGGATGTTCACCTTTATTTATTTATTTGCAACTGCAGACTACCTCAAAGAGCCGCTGGAAAAATACATGTCTAGGTTTCCGAAAGTGCGGATTGTCCGTTTGAAGGAGAGGCAGGGCCTGATCCGGGCCCGACTCGCAGGGGCTGCTGTTGCTACCGGTAATTTATGACGTCTTCTCACTTGGGACACCCGTGTCGTTTCCTTTTCAGCATCGAATAAATGTTTAGACGGTGTTTCCCAACCCGGTCCTCGGAGACCCTCAGATGGTCCATGTTTTTGCTCTCTCCCAGCTCCCTGCAAGACAGTCCTCATTTTTCCTCCCTCAGGCAAAAAAAGTGGACTGTCTGGTGGTCCCCGAGGACCACGTTAGGAAGCACTGTGTTAAGGTATGATTTCGAACATCTGCATTATAACGCTGTTATTTCTTTGCACTTGGTCCAGGTGAAGTGTTGACCTTCCTCGACTCGCATGTCGAGTGCAACATCGGCTGGCTGGAGCCTCTCCTACAGAGGGTGCATGTGGATAGGAAGAAGGTTGTGTGTCCTGTAATCGAAGTCATAAGCGACAAGGACATGAGGTAGAGGTCATACTGAAATTAAAATGTGTGTAGTTACTGTCCTAAACAATATGAATATTGGAAGTTGTAGTTTTTTTTTGTATACAAAGGGATGCAGTGATGTGTAGCTATTCCAGATTCATGCTAATGGTTTGAATGAATTGATCAGCCCCATAAGAAACATTGTGAAATAGCAGCTCTCCCCCCTTTGTGATGATTTAGGTATGGGGGGTGAGTTTAAGTATGACCAGAAATGCAATAAGGAAATCTGTGGGCTGGCATTAAGCAAGTCACAAAAATAATGCATTTTTACTGCGGGAGGAAATGCTTTCATGTGTTCTAGAATTTGATAAAAAAGTAATTATTTTTATTATTTTTTTGTGGTAACATTGAAAGGTCAACCTTAAAACACTCAGTAAATGTATCGCCCCCCCCACCCACCCCCCATTGTTTTTTTTTTAGCTACATGTTAGTTGATAACTTCCAAAGAGGCATATTCAAGTGGCCCTTGGTTTTCGGTTGGAACACGCTGACGGAAGAAGTCATCAGAAAGGATAAAGTGAAGGATTCGGATCCGATCAGGTGAAGCTTATGGACGCCTCTTTTCATCATGGCTCTGTGCTCAATTATACCAGTCTGACCATGTAGCACATGTCAGGTTAATGTATCTGGATTTTATTCCGTTTTTAAAAACTCCATTGCTTTGATTGGGTGATTACGGATCAGAACTTCAATCAGGTCCATACTCCTGTTGACTTGGAGAAGGTCTGTCTTAGTCCAAACTGACTTGAACTGGATATTTCACGTATCCCATTACAAATATTCTATATGGGCAACAGTGTTGGGTCACCAGTCTGTCCAGCATTTCACGCTGAATCAAAGGGTATTAATTTGAAGGTCACTAACCCTTAGTTGCTGTAACAGCCTGTACTCTTATGTGAAGACTTTCCATTAGATGTTGGGACATTGCAGGTGGGATCCGCTGCATTCAGGTTGGGTATCGATGTTGGGTGTTCAGGTCCCTTCTTGTGACCGTGTGTCATGTCCAGCTGAACTTGCTCCCGGATGTTTCTGCTTCACAATCACTTCACTTGGGCAGGTCTAGCAGGACAGAAATGTGTGGATCTCGTTTATACATCTTGTTTTTAGCGTTTGAGGCATTTTGCAGTTCAATTTGAATATCTTCCACTAAACACTACTTTCACCTCTCAAAACTTTGTTTTTACGAAGATTGCAAATCGTTGAGCTGCTAATTGGTGTTAAAAGTGTGAAATACTCTCAGATCACCCTTTTATCTGATGTTCTTACACTCCTCGTACTTGAATGCCACAAAAATTACATCTAAAATAGGAAAGAGCTGTCATGCAATTGATTTTACAAATAGATTTAACACAAAAGGAGTTATCTTTTTGGAGACTGCCAGAAAGTGAATGAATAAGCATCAGACGTGGATCGGTCACGTATGTCCAACATCCGTTCCGTCAAAAAGGTCTCGAACTCCACCGATACTGATCCGATTATCGAATTGGTGCATCTACATTAAGAATGTCTTATCTATGTACATGTGTCCTAGGAATGCTTTATGAAGCTTCACATAAAATGTGGCATCTCGCTGGCATCGTTTAATGGTGCACTGAGTCACCCCTAAATACATCCTATGTTTGTTTTGCAGATGTCCAGTCATGGCGGGAGGCCTGTTCTCAATCGACAGGAAGTATTTTTATGAACTGGGAACCTACGACCCTGGACTCGATGTGTGGGGCGGTGAAAACATGGAAATCTCTTTTAAGGTAGTGGAGATGGTGGCTCAATGGGCGGTACTGCCCCCTCCGACCTCAAAGGTTGTTGGTTTAAATCCCACGTCTTCTGTGTTAAGAGCTGTGCATTCTCTGTTTGCTGGTTGTCGTTCGGGAGTCTTTAATATCTAGCAATATTTGAAATGTTACTGCAATACGACACAATTTTATTCAATTAACAAAAATTTTATTTCAACAGAGTGAAACAGGCTGTTTTTAGTGGAATTTATTTGAATTCAAAACACTCAACAATGAGTGTTAATTTTTTCATTTAACAACAGAATATGTTAAAAAAAAAACTTTGTCTCAAAAACACAAAAAAATGCACTAGAAACATTCAGCCTTGCATTTGTACTTTAACAATCAAAAAGTATTTCTGGATATGTATATCTTACTCTCTGAAAATGTAGGAAACATTCTTTAGGTGTACTAAATACATAAAATGTACTGTAATGTTTTGATCTCTGCTCTCTACTAAGGTGAGTCTTTCCTTTGTGTGAGAGATTTTGATGTATCATGGTGGTTAAATGATATGAATCGGTATTTGTTAATTTAGTCGATTAAATTGTTTTGTGGCCTTAAAAATCAATGTATCATTTAGAATCGATGTATTGTTATGCCCTTGCTAATTGGGGTCTTTAAATTGCTGGTGGTGTTTGATTAAACCTCATGCCCCTATGGGTATTGAGTGGGCCTACTTGTCCTCTTTGACATCTGGGCCTACTTGTCCTCTTTGACATCTGGGCCTACTTGTCCTCTTTGACATCTGGTTCCCCGCTCCCCTCCGGCAGATCTGGATGTGTGGCGGCGAGATCGAGATCATCCCTTGTTCTCGGGTCGGCCACATCTTCCGTAGCGAGAACCCTTACAAGTTCCCCAAGGACAGGCAGAAGACGGTGGAGCGTAACCTGGCTCGGGTAGCTGAAGTCTGGCTCGACGAGTACAAGGACCTCTTCTACGGCCATGGCTACCTCCACCTCCAGGACAAGAATGCCATGGACATCGGTGACCTCACGGAGCAGAAGGTGCTCCGGAAGAAGCTTGGGTGCAAGAGCTTTAGGTGGTACCTGGAGAACGTCTACCCTGAGCTGGACGCTCCGATCGTCAGGGCCCAGGGGCTGGTATGTGAACTTCAGTGAGCTCTGTCAGTTGCTTTGGATAAAAGCATCAGATGAACGAGTAAAACAGGCCTTCAAGTGAGTGGGAGTTCATGTACTCTCATATATTTAGTTATTAGCAGATGTGTGTGTGTGTGTGTGTGTGTGTGTGTGTGTGTGTGTGTGTGTGTGTGTGTGTGTGTGTGTGTGTGTGTGTTTTATACAAGTTTGTGTACTTAATCACCACTCGAATGCTAACATGCTTCACCAGGGCTTCTTAAACTGCTGGAAATTGCTAACAACAGTCCAGACCGTTCATGACCAATCAGCACTTTTCCATTTCATAAGATGTGAAATTCCATCTCCGTATCACTTTTTAAATATAATTGAATATTTCTCTGTTTTCAAAGGCAAAGCACATCATTTCTTTGGCTTATGTAGGTTGCTTTTGTCCTTCTGTCCTGATTCTCGTTCTCTGGGAGGTTTTGTTGTGCCGGAGAAGCACAGAGTCTGTTTGTACGGCGCTTCCGCAGAATAATAATGCCGATTGTTACTAAAAGCTAGTGACTGCTCTCCTTCGGCATCTGTTGACTTCGCCAGCCTGCAGAATGTAAACATTCTCATCTGCAGCTTCTCACGGGGGAACCCACTCCTCTTTTCCAGATCTTCAATGTCGGTTCGAGAAAGTGCATCACCCAAAAGGACGGTTCGCTAACGTTTGAGACCTGCGATCTGAGCAAGCAGGTAAACTTGTAGGGTGCGAAGACTGCAGACATGCTGTGACTTGTGTGACCTCCCAGAGTCAAAAATGGTATTTCCCAGAAGGAAAAGAACCACAAAGATCATATCTTTACGTGTGTAGCTAAGTGGGTGGTTGTGAGTTCAAATCCCTTACAGGCAGAATAATAATATCACCGCCCTTGAGAATTGCACTTAACTCCAGGGATGCTGGCTGACCCCTCTCTGACCCCAAACTTTCCTTACTTTTAGCAAAATAATCTGCTAAATAATGCAATTTATAAATGTCTTTCCAATATATCCTCCTGAGATCGAGGGCAAACGTTTTTTTTTTTTTTAATTTTATTTAAATATTGATTAAAATTATGATTTGACAGGAAGAGGAAGTAGACAAGGTCACACCCCTACAAGTGTGATGTCATCATAAAGCCCTAATTCTGCTGTTTAAGGAGCCACAGCACTTAACAAAGTGGCCCGTACAGTATGAGAGCAAGAAGGAGACACTATTATTCCTGTCAGTATACTGGAAGCTACAGTAATATGTCTATTTTGATATTTGTTGTATTTTCAGTTCCGGTATATTTCCGCAGTGGTAGAGACGGTCGATTTCCGTGTGACCGTTTAAGCGTCCTGCCCTCCTCCACAGAGCCAGCAGTTCAACCACACCTGGATGAGGCATGTCCAGCAGAAGGACTCCTGCCTGGAGCCTCAGCCATCGGGGCGGGATGTGGGTCTGGGCCACTGTGACAACAGCAATCCTAGCTTACGCTGGATGCACAAGTCTATCATTCCGAATTCAGCCATGGTGAGTCTGGGGAAAGACATCTTGTGTTTGCCCACAGCGTCCGTGGTTCGGTTGGTAGCCGAACGATGGGTATTTTGGGGATTCTACCGTCGTAAAGTGACTGCATGTTACAAGAGAAATCCTGTGTGCGTTTAATTACAAATTACTATGAGAAACATGATTATATTTATCCTGAATTGAGTGCTTTTACTGTAGTGAAATTCCTATCTGCTTAATATGCATTTTATGTATAGATTATTAAAAATCACCTCATTATTTTATAAAAAACAATGGGAAAATTAGGCCCTTTTCACCAGTTGGTGCGTGGTGTCTGCCAAACTGAACATCGCCCTCTGGTGGCACTCAATGGTACTAGACGGCTGATCTCCATACCTGCGGCATCTGCCTGTTCTCCACAGAAAGAGCATCTGGTCGTGGAGCTCACACCTCGGCCCCTTTGCCTGGAGGCCAATACTCAGCACGTGGGGGTGCAGCTCAGTGAGTGCAATGCCGCAAGTCCATTACAGAAGTGGCAGTTTACACACTACTATACACAGTGACTGACATCCACACACAGACTGGATGCCCTGAGGCGCCATCCCGGCAACAGGTTTGGTTACCGTGGTTTGTAAACACGCCAGCCACTCATTCTTATTCCTCGTAAGTCACATAAAGAGTAGACTTTGAGTTTGTGACAAACTATGTTGCAAATTTGAGATGATGCAAAGTAAACTTTCAACATAACGTAAGAAATCAGTCACTAACAAAAAAAGGAACCTATTTTCCAAAATTGGTAAGCCTGTACATATTGGTATTCTAGTTGAATAACTATGTCACATTATATTTTTAAATATAGAAATATGTGTGCGTATGAAAATGTAATGTAGACACTAAAGTGCTTCAGACTTACAGCAAAAAGTTCATTCAGTTCATTATTAACTGAATCACTACATGGCTTCTGTGGTTATAATTTGTAAAGTAAGATGAGATAAACATCGAGTCAGATCTTGGGCGGGTACCAAATACACCATGGAAACTGACTTTTGTCAAAGTTGTAAATATGTTTTTCCAGTGCAACATTATGGGATGTGCATTTTTATATTTGGTGCATTGTAAATACTGTGAATTTACGGGAATTCGTAAATCAGATTTAAAGAAACGTATGACAATCAGGCTTATATAAGTGAGGGAAGTGGGTCAATGACCAATACAAATAATGTGATATTTAACAACTCTTGGTTTTGTCATTTGACAGGTGCTTTTTTTTTGGAAATGTTACTATTCGTTATCTAAGGTGTAAACAGGTCTAATTTACCACTAGAGGGCAATGTTTCATATTGTGAAGGGGAATGGATGTTTTCAGTGCGTCATTAAAATGTTTCTGTTAATGAGTGTTTCATGCCCTATATGCATAAACATTAAAATGATTTTGTTTCCTGTGCAAACGCATTTCCTTATTTACTGCCATCTGGAATGTGTTAATTCTTTAATAACTGCAGTGATATGCAGTGTGCTGGTAGCCAAGAGGGCCGAGCTTTGGGATGTGTCTTGCAACTGGATTCTTTTCTTCCAGAAATGTAAAATGAGTATTTTGCAAAATGCAACGAAAGCTGCAACGAGTTGGCTCTACTAAAAAAAAAAAAAATCAAACATGCTGAAAGGGTAGTACATCGTTACTGATAAATTTCACTTAATTGATGTGCTCAACGAAATTGCAAAATCCCGATGTGCTGAAAGGAAAGAGCCTTTATTTACAATAGCATCTGCTACAACGGAACCGTATGACCGGTGAGAATACATACTCATATCCAAACGAAATATTTTTCCAGTTGACCTTTACGCATGAGCTGTTATGTTGTTTAAAACTATTAATACTCATCACCAAAAGGGACAAATATTGGTTTAAAGTATTTCTTAATGTAACTGCCAGCATAAAAATACCAAGATAAGAAATTGTTACAAAGGTATGCCCTAAAAATAAGAAACATAAGCACTACAAATGATGGTTAGCATTGTTGTTGATATGTACTAGTAAGATTAACAGCTACTAAGCCTCTTATTTTGATACATTCCCTTTGAGTTAGGCTTTTTTTTTTATTTTACCAAAGCTACCTACATTTACAAAGGAATTAGGCAAATTCCCAAATTGAACATACTCATTAAAAACAGGGTCTAACACAATGGATTCCAATCTTCAGTTTCGTGAGATACCAGTATTGACAATTACAGGACGTAATTAGTAACGCTCCATCAATTACGCATTTCTGAGAGCAATTAATGCGTAATATTTCCAAGAAGATGGAATGATCTGTTTTGAAACTAAAAAACATTAAATAGATCATAAACTATGAAAACATAGTGAGTCCATTATCTCGGCACACAACACAAATATTAATCTCATTAATGGATATGGAACAAGATGTTTTAAACATTAATGTTTATTCCGGTCTGTGCCTTTTCATTGTCTGGCCCCCGCATTTGTATCTTTAGTTTTAGTTCATCATGGACTCAAATTCATTGATTTTCTGCCTGGTGTTTCCCTTGCGGATCTTTCGGTAGGAGACTGTGTTGTATTTGGACATGAAGTCAGGGTCGGTGGATTTCTTCCTGTCGCCAGCAGAGGGCGTTTCCTCACCAAGCTCAGAACTGCTGTGATATCTCTCGCTAACTTCCCCCTGTTCACCCCCTTCCTTCACATCCTGCTCTTGATTCAGTATCTCCTTTTCGGTCAGTCGTCGGAGCGGAATCCTCTCTTCTCCGTTCTCCTGGTTCGACTCCTTCTCGGGAGAAGGGGTGGGTGCGGACTGGGGGGCAAAGCCCTCCAGTTTCAGCCCCAGTGAGAGAGCAGTTTCCCTCCACGGATCAAAATCTAAACAGGAACATACAACAATAGTTGCAGCATCAGTAACTGACCTCATATGCTACTTAAAACATCCTTATTTCAGTTAAAGTAGAAAAAAAGTTAATGAAAAAAAAATCATTAAAAAGTATGTACACTGACAAAATGCATAGCATCATCAGCTGTACAGCTGGAGGAATTTTAATTACATTTGAGAGATATCTAGACTTGATTCCCAAAGCACACACGATTATCAATTCTGCCATGAAATAAATGTTGCTATATAAGATGGACTTAAACATAGATGGCCATAATGGTGAATTTAGGATGGGGCTTAAACCGGGCACCTCACAGAGAAGGCTTCATCTTAGCTGAGAATATACATGTGTCCATCCATCCATATTATCTTGGTCAGGGTCATGGGGGGGCAGGTTGGACCCTATCCCAGCCAGCACAGGGCAGGAGTACTCCGTGAATGGGATACCGATCTATTTCCGTGTGCACACAGGCAGAGACACAAAATATCCTAACTCTGCGACTTCAAAAAACCCACATGACACCCAGAGAGCATGTAAACTACACACTTACACAGAGAACAGAGGTGTGATTCTAACCCCCCCCCATGTGGGGGTGTGAGGCAGCAACTCTGGGCCCCCGAGTAACAAGGTTTGCGCACACTTATAATAAATGAAGTATGATTTTCCATTCTACTCTGAACAGTCAGACTGAAAGCCACTCTTCAAATCGGTCTCATTAGATGAAGGTTTATTTCTGATAAAGACTGTAAAGGGTTATATGATTAGTATAAACAAAGTGTTTGATGCATGTAAATAAATAAGCAGCTTATTTGTTGCATTAGTAAAGGGTTAATATTACTTTAATACTCATGTCTGCCTCACCCTCCAGGGTCTGGACCTCCACCTCCTTCTGTGTTTTCAGCCGTCTCGGGACTTCAGCAGGGCTATTGGTTAATATTTTTTCTGACCCTTTGGTTCTGGGGTCCACTGGAATCAGATCCTCGAAATCCATTGGATGGATCATGTTTTTCTCCAGCATGAGGTCTCTCTGATCTTCTGGGACAGAGGGAGCAGGGGGAGTGGAGGTGCCCACCGCAGGCAGCCTCACCGCAGGCTCAGCCCGGCTTTCCCACGGCTCCGAGGTTATGGTGAAGCGCAAATGGTTGGGGTCTCCGCCGACTCCCGTTAGATCAGCCGAAGTCAGAGCGGGACCATGACAAGCCCTGATTGGAACGAAATCTTTCTCGCTGTAAAAAACACTGTCATCATCTTCAGTGGCCACTTGCATCGTCGGTACCAGTAACGAGGTATCGCCGATACCACCACTGACATCCGCCACTCCAGACGATACTCTCCTCTCTTCCAGATCCAACTTCTCTGAAGCTGTGCTGTCAGCCATTATATCGTATATCCCTAAATTCTGACTTTTGACTTTTTATTCCAATTGTTACAAATTACTAGCAGTGCTTTGACTGCCCTTCTGATATTCACTTCTGTTTCGCTTACCGTTTGTTGCAACACTGGCAAAGCAGCCGTCGTCTCCGATGGAAAAAGCCTGTTATTATCCTAACGGTCCCAGTGGGTGATCAGCAAAGGTAGCATCTCGTATTTAATAGATACGTAGAGGCTGTCGCCCGTTTACGCAGCTCCACTGTGTAATTCAACAAACGAGCTGAGCCAAATGATGAACGGACCGTTGTGTGCAGGGATAATAAGCAGGCCTTTGTTCACAGGCTTCAACAAATGAAATGATTGTCCCGATTCCTTAATCCTCCCTGAGTGGCCGGACTTTAAGGCATTCTGAAATGAGATTAACGATTTCTTTTGGCTTACCAGTCCCCTTGATGTGTGTCACATTCCCAACACCGTGTTTTATCTGGCTCCATGACTCACGACGCTTAAAGTGCTTTTAATAAGTCACACGCGTAAAATGTTCTAAGAAACAGTGCCTGGCGCCCTTGTTTATTACACTTGTAAAATGTATTTTTAATCTCAAGCAAATTGTGTGCTTGATGCATTGCTTTGTATGAATCAACTCTGAGTAATATTCCAAGATTATAAAAAGCATTACTGTAGGCAGTTCTTTAATCTGGAAAGTGTCAGAATAGACTGTATGAAGTCTATTATGGAATCCTATTGTTATACTTAAAATACACTTAGAATTAATTTGTTTAATGACTAAGATCTATATAAAAATTATTACTAAGAATTGGCTAATAAGTGATCCTTGTAAGGAAATATATTTCATTTAATATATAAAAATACTGAAAAATATGAATGGACTAGCATCTTGTGCAGGACCCAACCTTAGCTGCCGGGGATAGTAATAATAATTGATACTTTATTGATCCCCTGTAGGGAAATTATCTTTACGCCTCCCTCAGCTTGCTCTTTGTGGAGTAAGTTGACCGCGAAGGGCTGCCACCCATAGCGGCGCCCAGGGAGCTGGGGGTTAAGGGTCATGCTCATGGACCCGCAGACGTGCTGAGGCTGGGTTCGAACCTGCGACCTTCTGATTACAAGGCTTAGCCCACTGAGCCACACGCTGCCCCAGTGTCTGCATGCGGCGTGACAAAAAACATTTTTTATGATTTAGGCCTACAAGCAAGTGTTTTTATGTTATTTTGTTAAGTCATATTCACTTCCAGATTCTAGTTACCATCACCTACCTCTCTAGTTACCATCACCCACCTATCATATTGTACTCCCTGCCGGGTCAGAACATCTTAAGTCAGACTGTCACCGCATTTGCTGCTGAGGCACAGCCCCTGGGCCTGCGCCTCCCTCACCGTGCCACATCACCAACATACCAAAACACATCACAGAGTGTTTTGACATGAGGGTCCCGGGCCTGGCCTGCACCTCCCTCACCGTGCCACATCACCAACATACCAAAACACATCACAGAGTGTTTCGAAAGGAGGGTACTGGGCCTGGCCTGCACCTCCCTCACTGTGCCACATCACCAACATACCAAAACACATCACAGAGTGTTTCGACAGGAGGGTACTGGGCCTGGCCTGCACCTCCCTCACCATGCCACATCACCAACATACCAAAACACATCACAGAGTGTCTCAACGAGAGGGTCCCGGGCCTGGCCTGCACCTCCCTCACCGTGCCACATCACCAACATACCAAAACGCATCACAGAGTGTCTCAACGAGAGGGTCCCGGGCCTGGCCTGCACCTCCCTCACCGTGCCACATCACCAACATACCAAAACACATCACAGAGTGCCATGACAGGAGGGTCCCGGGCCTGGCCTGCACCTCCCTCACTGTGCCACATCACCAACATACCAAAACACATCACAGAGTGCCATGACAGGAGGGTCCCGGGCCTGGCCTGCACCTCCCTCACCGTGCCACATCACCAACATACCAAAACACATCACAGAGTGCCATGACAGGAGGGTCCCGGGCCTGGCCTGCACCTCCCTCACCGTGCCACATCACCAACATACCAAAACACATCACAGAGTGTTTCGACAGGAGGGTACTGGGCCTGGCCTGCTCTGTCCAGTGGAGTTATCAAGCAGAAAGCAGCACACAGCCAGGGTTACAAAAATATTTCATAATTAGTACAAACCTTATGACTTTATTATTTAGAAATGTAACCAGTCATTTTATACCTGCATTGATTCCCTAAACCATTTCTTAGGGTCCTGTCTCCAATTCTCTAATGTTAGGAGCAAATTCTCTGCAAGTCTCTCAGCCAAGTCTTGTGCGAGTTCGGCATGACTGGCGATGCATCGCATCATACTGCATCCTAACAGTACGTCATCTAGACCAGTTCAGCTGGGGGGGCAGACTCGGACCAGTTGTTCTGTTGAGGGGGCCAGATGCAATTTGACCTTAATGTCCTCCAAGTATTACTTACACTTGATTGCCAGCAATAACAACCAACAGACAATTCTGAAAACCAATGTTATTTATGCAATGGTTTGCCACCACATTTTACAGTCTTTATAAATGTGTAACTCACTCTGATTTCTTGCTTAAAGTGTCTTACTACCGAAAGCTTGATTTTTTTTTTTCTGTCGTTAAGTTCGCTTTTCACCAACTTACAGTAACTGACTCAAGCACCGTGCGCACACACGTTAAGTAGGTACTTGGAAATTTTTCACCAAGGTGTCTTGATTAACTTTACACCTATTTTAATGGAAAGAGATATATAAGAGAGAGAAACCATAAAAAATGATACCTCTTTTGTCAATATATATTTAATAGAACCAGAGATATTGAAGATTTAATATGCCTGAAATCGGATTTTTGTTCTAATGTAATTACAATTACAACTGTAGAAAAAACTGTGACTACTTAGAGCAACTTCGCTCTGCATAGGCGGAGGGCAGCCTGCGCCTCATTCAATAAATCTAAGAAATTGTAAATAGGGTATGGTGCACTTAAACAACCATAACTTTGCCAATATCTAACCAATCTTAGTGATTTTTGATGTTGAAATGAAAATTTACTTGGGGGTATCTACATTAACTGGCATGATGTCCAACTAATCAGGAGCCAGATCGGTGGTCACGTGGCATTGATCTATCCTCCGTACAGCACATAAAATCCCTTCAATCTTCAATCATCCTGAAGTGGGCACACGATTGTATAGTGTGGGCATGCATCAATCGTCATCATAGTTGGCAATTTTCACATTTAGGGTGCAATAAATATGCCTGTGCACAAATAATCGATGCCCCACGATTCTTTCGATTTTTATTTAGTGCGTGAAAGTTACCTTGTTTTCAAATTGTTGTTGCTCCGCGAATACTGAACCGATTTTGATCCGGTAAAAAATAAGAAAATCAAGGATAAATAAATTATTCAAAACGGCGGATATCTCATAAGTTGAATGCAGAACTAGCCGCGAAAAACGCATTTTCGCACCCAACCCGTAGCCACCGCTGAAAAAATGATGACGTCATCACACGGAATAGTACAGTGAGCGACCAAAGTAGGATTTCCAAGTCCCTACGTTAAAAGTCCGTAAAAATGTGCTTACGTTTGTTTCGCCTGTTCCCAGCGTACAAAACTTTTTTTTTTGTAAAGAATAATAATAGTTGTAGTAATCATACATTTATTTCAGATCGATGAAGCATACGATTTTAGGGGGGGTCACGGGGGCACTGGTCTACCCAGAAGCGCCCCTGCATGGCAATAGGGGTGCGTCGTGTTACATCGCAACGGCAGTTGCTTCATATTAAATCTTTAATGTATCGGATAGTCGGCGATCGCCCCAGAGATATAGATGCACTTCCATACCGCGATAAAAGCATCTGCATAAACAAATTTGGGATAAAGCAAAAGGTATAAATAACGTTTTTTTATTATTATTAATTAGTAAAAATAAATAAATGTGCGTTTCCTTTGTACACAGATAGGTTTTTCTATGGGAGGCACCGAATGATATTTTTAATAAACATCGGGGGTCCGCGCTTCCGCAGCGGCTGCACTGCAGGCGAAGGGTGTGCCGCCTGCTAAACGTGACATGTGGGTTGCGGTCACCTTCTGCGATTCGTGTGAATATGGGCGTTAAAGGCACTGCGACTGCAGACCCTCGCGTTAGGGGCGCAGTACGGCTAATAATTCGAGAAAGTTAAGTGGCATTAAAAGGCTTATAATAAAGTTAACGATAAAGTCAGACCAGTAAGCTTTTTAGGATAATCTGGTACGCCTTTCCCCAGTCCAAGCTACGCTGTTACAGAGTTTGCTTGCGTAACACACGCTTTAATGAAAGATCGCCACACTCCAATGAGCTCTAGCGGAACAAAACACAAGCAGATCTGGGATATTTTTCTTACATTATTACGTTTAATCGCATATTTACATCCTTCAGTCCTGCTTGACGACAGAGACCAAAGCTCAAGTATGATCTGACCTCATTTGATCTCCAGAAAACCATCATAACTCAAACGTCCACTGTTTAGCAACTCTCCCATCAATTTCTCTGTCATTCTGTTTTTCTCCTTCTTAATAAGCCTGCTAGATATCCACGTGTACCGCGTAGCTAAGGCAGGCACTGTTAGTTTTTATCGAGCGGCAAATTGTACGGCATGAGGTAAAATAAAGGATATTTGTCCAGAAATACAACATAAGAGACAACATCCACAGAGTCAGGGATGAATAATGACAATTTTTCAAGCGATAAATGAAAAGAAATAAGGGGCCAGGCCCTTTTGCAGATAAACACGCACTGCTGACCAGAGTGCGAGTAGTGTCATGCATCCGCTGACATACGTACTGGCTGCTTGATCTTATCTAGATAAATAAGCGCACATTCTGGCGCATGATGATCGGCAAGTTTAACACTGATATCTAAGAAAATTGCACATTAAAACACACAGGGTTCTGTTACGTCCTCAAATTCACATTAACGCGTGTATTCCCTGCTATGTATTGCTGTTCAAACGTTACTACTTCTACATTTTGGTTTATTGTATGTTACCATTGCGGGAATGCGCGATAAACGGTTAGGATAAACTTGTAGGACAAACGTATTCGCTCTTTGCGTAATGTCTCACTTACATTTCTTAACTTAAGAGTATTAGGCAGTGTGTCTGGCAGCTTGTAGCAGTTCCTAGTAATTTCCGAGGATCATTTGGAGTACTCAGTGAAACTAAGGTTCATGGGATTATCCATCCATCCATATATGTATGTATTGGGGGGGCTTTGTTTTAGGCTACCATAATAATGGAATTAATAATCAAGGATCATTATGTAATGCCCGGTCATTGCCGGGGAAACACTTAGAAAGCTAGAAATTCTAGCCAATTGTACCTTTAGCTGTAGGTAATTGTAACTTTTAAGGTACAGACTCTGGGGAACATTTCTGTATCAATATTGGTACATTAGTGCTGTTTGTACCTCTGGAATGTTCCACTGCCTCTGTTTCTGTACCTTAAAAGGTATAAGTACAAGGGTACAGTCCCAGTGACAAGCAAAGGTACAAATTTTGATCCTTTTTTATGAGTGTAGAATGCTTCATATCCAGGGGCCCCTTTAATGTTCTGGGCACTTTTGAGTCTGCCAGGGTATCTATGCCTCACTGAAAAAACAAAAGCTATATTAATACATAAGAAGCTACAAACAGCCTTTGATTGGATGATCTATAAAGTTCATGCAGAGAAGGTCCTGGTGACCCGTAGCCTTGGGAACAAAAAGCAAAACACAGGACATGCCATTGGCAGAACGTTGTTCAAAACCAGGACACTCTCACCCTGGTGAATTGAATCGGTTCATCTAATGTTACTCAGGTATATATGATGAAGCCAATTTAACAACTAGGGGAACCTGCCGACGGACTCAAAGTAACAAGGGCCGGATTGAGGCCCACTGTCCACAGCTGTAAGTCAATAATACTTCCCAGGGAGCAACAACGAGATCCTGTGGGCAGAAGCATTACTTCGACTTAGACAGATAGATACTACTTAGCAGGTATAGTTCAAGGAGGAATCATGGCTTAACCAGAACATAATATCCTTGTGAGAAAGAAGAATGTTTCACCTATACCTGCAATATTGAAATAATTTCCTCTTGGGGCTGCTTTCATTCTGTTGCTTGGAAACATCTGCAGTGCACCAAAAATACACGCAGTTCTGGTGGACTAGGTGCTCAGAATGTTTATAGTGGAGTCAGGACTCACTGTGGTCATTATACAGGATTGAGCTGCACAAATTGCATTATAAAACATACGCACTAAAATGAAAGTGGACAAACTAGCACACCATTGCTATCATTCACTGCAAAAACGCAATAATATAAAAATACTATTTAAACCTTAGTGGTACATATTTTGCTACCCGATATTAATAATATTCTCACCCCATATATGCTGTATGAAAACTACCGATAAAGGATCTTTTTTGCACACGTCTCTATCATGTAGTTGTGTTGTAACCAAAATAACTTAAAACGATACTTTCCCGCTCTGCGGCGTAGGCTATGTGCGCGTGCAGGTTTGCATATTAACCATTACATGCAATATAGCAAAAGATGGTGCAAGCAAATAAATGCACCGGAAAAGTGAATTGAATAGCGATAACAAACTGATGAACACGCAGGTGATCACGTAGAAAGCCAATTGATTTGAATATGGCTACTGCACCAGCTTTATGAGCCCGGTGTTTACCTGATCCGGTTATTGTTAGACTGCCGAGGGTGGGCAGCGTGAAAAGCACAGAGAGTAGAGAATTTAGCGGGGAGTTTTGGAAAAAAGTAGTCAGGTCTTCGCACCACGGACTTCCTGTTTTGATCGCTTGATTTGCCCTGCGGTTCTGATAAATCTGCTGTCTGAATACCCTGAACACTGCCGTCGGCATCTGGGCTTCTTATCGTCCGTGCCTTTAATCTAGTTTTCCTGATAGAAGATGATCTGGGTTAAGGTCGAGGGAATCGGAGGCTTCATATTTTAACAGCTAAGCCTATTATGGAAATTGCTGCCGACAACATATAAACAGCAACAAAATATAGGCTTAAAGAGAGGCGATTTCATGCTTTCAAAATTAATCCTCTTCCTTTGCGAAAAAGGAAGCAATCAATTTATGAGTTTGTTACAAATATTATAAAGATTTATAAACTTTTAATAAAAATGTTGCAAAACAGATGTGAGCATCTATTGTTATAGTCTTTCGAGTGCTTTGTTTAATTTAACCACAGTATAAGATTAATTAGTTGTTTTTAAGCATGATATTCAGAATGTTTATTGACTTATGATCCAGGACGTATCCCTGGTTTTTAATTGAAACTCATAGGAGGAATAATAAGTTTTCCACCAGTAGGGCGGGGATTGGGGGTGTGACATTGGTTTGAGGGAGTTGAGTGAGGCGGTCAGCGTGCTCATAGTAAATTCGAGGACCATAATTAACTGCGTTGAAACGGAAACATGACAAGATAAGACACTGATTGGCGATTTAAATCAAATGGCACATAAAATAAAACATCTTTATTAAAACGTACACATTTTATACTTAAATTAGATGCAAGTTAAGTTAGATTAAGTATCTGTTGTTTTATAATGCTCTCATGTGCGCAGCTTTGACTAGCCAGAGTCCTTTCGGGGATGCGTGTGTCTTTGTACCAACAAGCACTCAACCTGAACTACTTTCTGTGAAATAACCCACTGTATAGCTCACTACAACTGTAAGTCCGTTTTGGATAAATGAGTCACCAGGGAAACGGAATAATAAATAACGCTGAGACATAGGCAGCAACAGGTCGAGGTGTTATTCAGCTGTTCTCCCGCCCCTCCAGTGAGTTTGAGAGTCCCGGAATCAGCTTTGAGATTCGTTTGCGAACGTGGTCGGCTTTGGCTCGCCTGGGCACAGTTCCGAAGAGCATGGTGACCCCCAGGAGGTTCAGGGAGGGTGATAATGAGCCACTGCTGCTGACCTGGCTTTCAATACTCATCCGGCGCCCCTTCTGGGAGTTCCGTTCCACAAAGTCTGAAGTCACCTGACCGGCTTCCTCGCCGTCCTCCGTCATCATACTCCAGCAACTGCTGACGCTGGATAAGCGACAGCTGTCCAGCTCCACGGGGGATGCCAGGGACATGGGGGAGTCAATAGATGGGTAGGAAGAGCACTCGCTCTGATTGGCTGTGAACAGAAGAGGGCGTGTCCTTTAGTTTGCGTCACAGTAACCAAACTAAACATCCATCCATCTTCAAACTGCTTATTTTGGTCAGGGTCGTAGGGCTATTCTAAACAGCAGCCTAAAAACTTTAAAATCAAAGAGGGTAATTCCTTCATAAAAATAAATGTGAATTAATAGGATATCAAGCAGATATATTGGGCAACAGCGTCTCTAGCAATACTGGGCCCTGAAACTTGTAGAAGACACTGAGAACATCAGAAGTTGAGTGTGTGCTTTTTGGGTTATTTTTAAGTTCTGATAAACACATTAAAATGCTGGTGGTAGATCAGGGCCGTGAGATAGTTGGCAACGCCATATAAAAAAATAAAAAATGAAAACGGATGTGTGGTGGGGATATGTGGTTTTACGACCAGTATCCGCTTACCCTCAGCAAAGCGTAGCTCCTGTAATGTCAGTTCCTGCAGCTCCGCCCATTTCTCACGCAAGCTTTGCTGTACGGGGAAATGACAAAGTCAGAAAATGTGTGAAGCAATCATGGTGAGTTCCTGACGGTGCATCTGAAAGTGTGCTGGCTTTTCGGAAATCGCGGGGATACACGTATCAATCTCCAAGCCGATTCGATAGCCTTGGGTAATTCCCTGCCCTCGTCCGTCCGCCTGAGTTCTGCCTTCACTGCAACTTTGCCACCGGCGTTTCAAAACCCAGTGTTCAGCGATTGTTTATTTTCGATAGGACGGCCTCTAGCCACGTGCATGAGTCAGCTGTGACCGGCTGGTTTTTGTATCAGATCCTTGGCTTTCATGTGACTTGCTGAATCATTCAAACAAAAGACAGCAGAAAGGCAAAAATACCTTCAGAGATCTCAACTTCATCTCCAGTTCGATCTTCTTCATGACTGTCCCGCTCACCATCTCCATCCTGTAGGGCAGAGACAGGACATGAGCGATTTGGCAGCAGAACGTTTGACTGGAGATTTACACCATCTCAGCTATGAGATTCATGACAGGGTTTTATTTAGCAGAACCAGCCTTGTGTGACCTTCACCTTACAGAATACTGTGAGT
Source organism: Brienomyrus brachyistius (assembly GCF_023856365.1). Taxonomy (NCBI): domain Eukaryota; kingdom Metazoa; phylum Chordata; class Actinopteri; order Osteoglossiformes; family Mormyridae; genus Brienomyrus; species Brienomyrus brachyistius. Next base: position 44,602,567 of record NC_064533.1, on the reverse strand, counting down.
GAAGCATCGGATTCCCCGTTCGATCCAGTTAGCGCACTGGTGGTTTGGACATTTCTCAGTCTGGAAGCTTAGTGCACATTTACTTTTCGTAAACACTGATTTAATTGTTTGCTCCTTTTTTGTGGAAGGCCTGAAATGTGCCATTGAGCAATATGCCATTGTAAGTCTAGGCCTGGGAACAGTCAGCGCTAAGACAGAACTATTGCTGCAACCTTCTTGGCTTTGCTGTGCAGTGTGTGGTAATTTCGCAGCTCTAATTTTCAGTATTTAGTGGTCCCCAGTGATGATTCCTCGACCCCGCTGGCAGCTTGTGTCCAGAACTTGGCTAGTATGTTGCTTCACCACAGACTAACCTCCTGCTGCTTAGCTCTACATTTACCAGTGGGTTTGGGTGGGGGGGCGGTGGAAGTAAGTGACTGACCTTAAAACATGGCTGGACTCCTGGATCAGTTTGACAATGAGCTGATGACTGGCGCCCTCTGTGTTGACTCCGTTTACTGCAACGATAACATCACCTAATGAAAAAAAAAATTGGGGGGGGGGGGGGAAGGGAGGGTGTTAGGGGACCAGATCTAGAGAAACGTAGATACGATCTAATAGGAAGTGAACCTGCATCATAGGCGAGTTGGAGACCCCCTACTGAAACCCCCCTGGGAGGAAGTGTAGACCTCTCACCTGTGATCATGCCTGCTTTTTGGGCTGGGCTCTCTTCCTGTACCTTAAACACATATGTACACATCTCCACTGCAGTCCTGTTCCTCTGTTGCAACCCGTAAGTCTGGTCAGGGACAGTAAAAGCCACATCAGCATCACAGCATAAATGGTCCTTTGCTGATGTCCTCACAGACAGCTTCACCATCGATTAAATTTAATCCAAACAATAAATTGTAAGATACACAAATGAATGACCGAGAGGGTCACCTCACCTGAACTTCAAACCCAAATACTTCATTTTCTTGCTTTTCCAATGTAACACATTTTCTGTAAAGCAAAGTGTCAGTCAGTTGTCCAGGTCATTCATTTTGCTCACAGGAGTAAGCTATTGCGTACTCAGATATCAGCATGAGCCATTGGTTGATTTATTTATTTATTTTTTTATTTGATTTTTAAACGGTCAATGAGAATTTTCCTTACCTGTTAGAGTCGGCGTAGTCCAAAAAACCATATGATCGAGAGGGATTTACCTGTAAAAAACAATATGCTCTCCTGAATCACTGCAGTACGTGCATTTTTCTAAACACTGCAAAGTGATTTTATGATATGACATGTATGTACGTTGACAATGAGACTTGTAAACTGTATCACATGCATTTATTTCCTCCTAGGCAGATCAACGGTATAAAAACAAGAGCCACAGCTTTTGTAGATCTTAGCGCAAACATCACTACATACAAACATGCCACTGAGGTCATTTACAAAGAGGGAATATAGGGATTCATTCACCAGTTACAGATCACACCATTATTTCTAGCATAACCGGTATAAGACTTAACTTTGCCACAATCAGCCAGTACCATTAGAAGGCAACTTACTGGTATATTAACCAAGCATCTAAATATGTTTTTCTAAGTTCACCAACCTGTTTTGTCCCCCTGCACAGCAGCGAGTCGGCTGCTGTCATCTCTTTGCTGGGGTGTCTTCTCATGCTTCTTAGAGATCGCCGTAGCCATGGTTGGGGCTTTATCCTCATGGAACCTTCCAGATTAGCGTTGTTGATGTTCGTCAGCGATTGCCTGAAGTTCATTTCGGCGACCGGGGAAGCTGTGAGAGTCACAGTGGAGTGCTGTCTGACTTGTAAGGCTGCGTCTCGTCTCACAAGAGGGGATGAAGCAGTCGAAGCGGAAGTGCAGATCATGTGATTGTTGTGAACCTGCGTTTGATGACTGTATGAATGTTTTATCTGAGTTGTCAAGATCAGAAATCTGCTAGAATGCAGGTCTCTGCTTTTTCGCTTCAGGACGGCTCTGTTCGTGCCGTCTGGAAGTTTCGGGTTCTGACTAAACTCAGTCGTTTTTAAAACCGCTTTTGTGGTTTTCATTTTTTTCTTCTCTTCAAATATTTTCAAATCCACACCTGTTTCTTTTGGCAATGCTTCAGCCATGGTTCTCCGGCTTGTTACCGAAAGAATCGGTGTCTAGAAAGACAGACATTATGTTAAGTTTGTGGATAGAGTGGTGTGTGATTGAAACTGGTCCCAGAGGGCAGATGGCGTGATATTTGGCCATTGAAAATTTGTATTAGCAAAGCTTCCCTATCATACTCACTTTTGGAATCAATTAATAATCTCCCAGGTTTGCAAGATGGTATCATTGTAGTGTTCTTCTAAAGTTGTTGAGTGCTTGCGATTCAGTAAAATGGCCATCCCAAATGCTTTGTCACTTATACTGGTTAGGGTTTATGGTTAAGTTGGGAAAACTGTGCCTGATTTTTAACCAGCAACAACCAAGGTTCATTTTGAGAGTAAAGGAGGCTGAAAAGTGCATTGAAAATGGGCAACTTCACGTACAACAAGGACATGAATGTATAATGTAGTAGTTATGTGTAAATTTGTGAATCAAGAATGTATGTCCTAGAAGGAGATAAAGTTCTCCATTAGGTGGGGAATTCTGGGCAAGCTGTGGGGAAGGTGGTGACATGCACCTATTTATACACAGAGCAGATCTACTCAAAAGAGCATGCACTACAGACCCATATGTGGCCATTGATCTGAATATACGCTAAAGTTAGCATTAACTTTAACATTAACATTAATTATTAAAGCAACTTTAACTTTCTGTGGCTAAACTTACTGTGGCGATACCAACGTGCCAATCGCCGATGGTGTCATGATCGCACTGGCAGCGCAGCTGTCTTACTGCGTCATTACCTGTTGCTTCACACACTCTTACTTCTGCATTTTGGTTAAGCATGTATTCGTGACGCTTGCCTACATGTAAGCGATACCTTAAGTTGCGTAAAAACTGCATGCTAAACTTGGAGCGGTAAGATAGCCCTTTTTTGGTCAATCAGCCGGAACTGTAGCAGCGTCTGGCCTCAGCACATCTGAAATTCCCAGGTGAAACTCCAGAAGGCTTCTTACGCTTTGCACTGTAATTTGTTATTGGAAGAAACTGCTAGTTAATTAACACTGCAGAATTTGATGCTTCCTGCTTGTCTATTATGCTCATCTCTCTGAAGTCCTTCTCGTGTCTTTAGAGAAGCACCGGTACGGAAACTACACATAACTGTTTAACGCTTCTTTTTCCACCACTTTCACCGGCGACCTGCTGAAAAGGCCAAACGCGTTGAGTCATTGCTGTACTGTCACCAGTAAGAGCTGGGTAGCTGACTTCCTCTGTCTAACTGACACATTATCCTCCGGGTCACCAAAGACCAGTAAACGTATGTAGGGCTACTTTGGGAAATGACAGTTTAAAAGATGCGATGAAAGTCACATCACCATCATCAAGCCATCCTTTGGAACAAAAGGTCGTTTGAACTAACGTAACCCTAACATCTCGATAAACATGACAATGGTCAAACAGGGCTGTGTGACCTACAGCCTAGTACAGGGAATCCAGGGCAAGGTACACCACAGTTCCTTGAGCTGAACTGTGCATTTGAAATAATACAAATATAAAGTGTTGACATAACTGTGCATAAAAGCTACTTATACAATCAGGACCCAGCAAACTGCAGCCTATGCAAGGCACTATAGGGGAGATTCACCCCAGAGAGAACCTGATGAACTATGGGCCGGAAACTAAAGTTTTCCTAGGAAACCCACAAGTGCAAGGAAATGAATGTACTACCAATATAGAGCAAAGGCTGGATTCAAACCCGCAATGCACAGGGGTAATATTCAACTAGCTATTCAGCAATGACTCATTTTAATAAAATATGCCATCCCTGTACTACAGGACCGTGCTCCCAGTGATCTAGCTTAACACACTGAATCTGTCTGAAGAACTGGTGTAGAAATATATCATGAAAGTTTGCACGCAACTTTAAACATGACATATTGATGTGGTAATAGTCTTGTTATTTCTGTTGCTGAAAAAAAGATTGCCATAATAATAATGTGACGTCATCCCCACGAGTTTCAGTATCACCGGTTTCTTTTGGGATATGTCAGCCTCTCTGTGACTGCATGCAGGGTACATACAGCACGTATCTTTATTCCGTCATAAAATCTTTCACGGGGCCATTAAAAAAAAAGAATAAATTCCGGCCCTCATCTTTGTGTTGCCTCCCAACTGCATCACTGTGTTTCTGCCGATCCCTGCATTCCCGCCCCCACAACGGAGCGGATCAGGTGTTGCCCATCCAGGTCTCCACAGATCCACAGCTATTTATTTCACTCATGCGGGGGGAGCCAGGGGCGAGTTCCCACTCGGGTGGGGTAATTTCAGGGAACCAAACAATTTGTTCACATATTTATTATTTTCACCAAGACTACAGACACTTAAAAAAACAAACACACACACACATATCACAAACAGTAACAGAATTGACAGCACAGGAAAACATTCTGGTATGGCAGCACACTGAAGGTACACTGGGTGACTCACAGACCATTCCGACGAAGGTAACAGAGGACGGAATGAACAGACATCCATGGCTGTACCCAGTGAGTTCAAGCACATCATGTTTGCCAGCTTGCCCGAGTTAGGCCTGTTTGTGCACTGTGCTTACACTGTTCTGCTGTAGTCACTGAGAAGTGGACAATCAGGCTTTGAGGCAGAGGGGGCCACTAGTGTGGAGGGGACTCGTCACAATGCTGTGACGAGAATTAACCTCGAGTCTCGTAACGATGGTCAGGGGTGTGGCTAAGAATTCTGGGCCCTGTGACAAAATGTCATCTAGGGGCCCCCGCCAAATAAAATGTATAATTTTGCATATCAGAGGCCCCTGTAAAGCACTGGGGCCCCCTGAATCTGCCAGGGTATCCATGCCCCCACTGTACCTCCGATGATAGTCATGTCTTCTATGTACAGGAGTGATACAGCACTACTGCAGTGCTTTCCAACCCGGTCCTAGGGGACCGCCGGGCAGTGCACGTTTTTGAACTGGGAGGGAGCAAAAACGTGGACCCTCGGGGGGTCCCCAAGGAATGGGTTGGGAAACATTGGTCCACAGAGCCAAGATGGGGGTGACCCAGCCAACAGAGGAGACTGTCGGCTTAAAGTGTTACACGGACTACAGGATGGATCTCGCCGGTATCTCCAGCTGGTTTCCATGGCGTCTTACAAGTCTCTCATTCCTTGACCATCACTCATCATTTCCCAATAATAACAGTACACTTCTGGACAAGCTATCCTCCAGATAATAGCCCCCTCATCCGCAGCTGGGTGCGAACATAAACAAGGCTGAAATCGCTTAAAAAAAAAAAAAAAAAAAAAAAAAAAACAGTGGGAGAGGGCATTTCTATACAAGCCCACAGATTGATCTGACATATTCCAAGTGGCTCTTTGCAGTTTTCTGTACGCGGTGAATAGTGAGCCACCGCGGAGGATAATGATGGTACTCACTGCCGAGCGTCCGACAGCATTTGGAATACAGATACGATTATTAAGAAACCACATTTGCTTCCTGTCACACAGACTGCAGTTTGAACTACGGTGAGCAAAGTCTTGCCAGAAATGAAAAGGGTTACAAGTTCAAAAAACAAAATTTTAAATGGTAAGAACAAAACCGCTACAACAGTAGTAAGTCAGCGGCAATCAATGCAGAGTTATATAAATTTCATGGACACTATAAAGGATTAACTGATGATATTCCACTAAAAGATAATACAAAATGAGCGATTTTATATCCGACTAAACTCAGCATTCTGGGAATTCAAACTTGTTCTTTGGGTGTGAATCGTGACCAACGTCCGATACAAATTCCTTAGACAATTTCATATAGATACAGAAATGTACACTTAAAATATATTCTGTTTCATATATTGTATAGCTTAAAGCTACACTAAAGTGCAACATAAAGGAATTCAACGTTAAACAAAAAAATTGTTTTAGCATCGTAGCTTATACATCCTAGCTATGCAACGAGTTAGATTGGCATTTGTGTCTAAGATGCAGCAATGAGTTAAAGATGTAGACAGGTCATCGTTGGCAGTCGTATGTAGACTGTTCCTGTGTTTGATTGTTCCAGAAAAAGATTCATATAAATACATTTTGTATTAGCCTGACTCCAACCAGAATGTTTAAATAAGGATGTTTGGAACTAGTAGTTTTTGCATTTGTACATACATACTAAAGAAACGTGTTGTTATTGAAACTTGTTAACACTGTGGGTGATAAGGCTTCTGCTTCCTAGATATAAAAGCCTGTAACACCTTAACTCTCTTCCATGCGAAACATTAAAGCTGGACTTGTGCATCAGTGACTGGTGCTTGAGGGGCAAATGAGCAATGCCTGCCTGTTCGTAGCAGCGGTGCGCAAAGGCATGGAAAGGCAATGAGAAATGCTGGTTTTTGCTCATTCTCTGCCCGCTACAGCTTCACCGTATTTATCAGTCTGATGCCAAGGTCACTTCATCCTGTGTGTTTGGGTGTAAAGCTTTTCCCCTAAAACCTGCTCTGTTCCATCCGTCAAAGTGTCACGTACCAGAGGAACATGGATGCACGGTCTTTACAATAGCTACATGAACAGAGGACTGACGTGTTTCAAATGATGGCTGGTTTTGTTTTTTTGTTAAAGGCACGTGCATATGGGGTTAGCTATCAGCAGACACTGAAAGCTGGCAGTTAAGCTTAATCTATGTCGCGGTCATATTGTCTTACTCCCTGCCATGAAGGGGTTCCTGGTAGCTGGTGGGTTTTTTGGGCAGAGGAAGGATGTCTTGTACAATCAGGCTTGGTTTGGGGCAGTGGTGATGGGGGAGGAGGGGCTGTTATTCAGTAACATTCACAGATGTGCACCTTGTCCAGTGTGAAGCAATTCAAGCTTTGGACAATTGTTGTTTTGAGGTAGCATGAAGTCTCCTGACAATGGTTGATTTAGTCGTTTCACATTATCGTCATCCACTGCCGAGTGACGCTGGGGCCAGCAGGACAGTAACTGTCTTTGAAATGTCCCGCTGGACACTTGGGTCCATTGGCACAGTGGGTAGGTTAGTATTCGGGCTGTACTAAACACAAACATGGGGAGGGGGTCATGAAAGTCAATTGGTGGCATTCTTCTGGGTTTTGCTACGATTCACTACATTGTCAGCATTGGGCGAGGGTGAGGGTCCATTACTCTTTGACATCTTTGATGTTGGCCACCTGGGAGACGGTCTTCTTGACTCGCAGAGCGGTGAGCCGGGCGGCAGAGTTGGTATACCAGCATTCTCGCATGATTTTGCCCATCACCCGCAGTGCCTGGCAGAGAGACATGCCTTCAAATCGCACCCAACTGCAGTCTAAAGGTCAGCTTCCATCAATCTTCAATCTATGGAGAGCATCCTTACCTCACAGCTTTGCCACTGGTTTGGAATGTTGGGTCTCAGTCTCAGGTCACACACAACCTTTCTCATGTCCTCTATAGATGGGTCGGAAGGCACAATATCATAATAAGGCATCTGATAGTCTTCATAGACTCCTACGAATAAAAAGGCAGTAATGACATCCTCACTATAACAACAACCTATTTCATCTGTGGCTCAAGTGCTATTCTCACATACTTTTTCGATTCTTAATGTATCATCACATTATGTACGTGCTTTTAGCTCAAATAAAACAGGTAATTGATAAATGCAGATGAACATAATCGAATGCATTTTTATTTCACGCTATTGTGTTTGTTTTGTTCTGCCTTGTGCTTCATTGCAATATTTCTCTGCAGAAATCGGTGCTAACTGATGCTAACGCTCCCATTTACCCGGGCTGCCCGCTGATGTCATTACCTCTCACAGAACACCTCCGTGCCAGTTCCCAGAATACCAAACCCAAGGAATACATGTCCGCCCGCTTGATTAGCTCGAAGTTGCTCATATTGATCGTGTCGTCCAGGATTTCTGGGGCCATGTACCTATGGTCAATAAAGTCATTAAATCCTAATAATGTGTACCTTCCGTCAGGCCGTAAACCGTGACGCACTTGGTGCTGAAATGGACACTGAGTCCTTAGAACAGAAGCTACACTAACCTGCTGAAAACAAACCAAAACAGCTGAACCGCGTCACACAAGCTGCACTCTGAAATTCATCTTCTGCTCTTGGATATTTGGATGGCAACAAAAAAATTTACATTTTCAAAAATTACATTCCAAGGGAAAAGGAAAAGTGATCGAGATTTTTCTGCTCCAATTTCTCCATACAAAATACAAACTGAATTCTACAAGGCATTTCCTTTCTACTTTGGCTTATTGCTCATATGTCTCATGAGAAATAATCTCTGGAAATCTCACAAACACTCAGCTGGATCTAATTCAAAATCTCTAAAGAGCCTTTGAACTTCTTCAGTTAATCTTGATGCATCTTTTCTTGAGATTACCCAAATGGTTATGTTTATTAACTTTGTTTTTGTTTAGAGAAAAGACATTATAAATGTTTGGAGTAAAAAGATAAATTTTAAGCAGTAAAAAGTTAAAACCTTATGATGTAATAAACCAAAAGTGAACCGGATGCAAATAACATTTGCCTGGTCCTGACCGATACCTCTTTGTTCCCACTCTGTGATTGGCTGGGATGTCAACCGTGTTCGTGGCTGGGTCATGCTTCACGGCAAGGCCCAGGTCTGCAATGGCTGCTGTGCCATTCCTCTTCACCAGGATATTTTTGGACTTCAGGTCCCTGTGAGCGATGGCGGGTTTTCCTATCAGATGAATCACTGAATTAACATTCAGGTTTTGTGGGGTACGGTCGCTTCTCCTCTGCAAAACAAAATGTCAGCTGCAAACACATGGAATTTCAGTGCTGATAGGGAAACTCAATCATTTGACTTGAGTTGTCTTGAATAAATATTCTATTAATGCTGATTATACAAGTTATCATCAAATAGAAAAGAAGAGTCTTTGCAACTCAAGACCAGAGGACTGGTTTAACCCTACTGCCCAGTTTACCTAGTTTTGTAGCAGCCATACCACCTGCAGTTCTGACTAAGTAACCCATGAGATGTGAAGCAGGTTTGGGTCTGGCCAGTACTTGGATGCAAGACCAACTAGGAAAGCTGGGTTACTGCTGGAAGAGGTGTTGGTGTGGCCAGCAGATTAGCCCACCCTGCGGATCCCAATGCCCTGACGGGGATACTGTGCTGTAAAAATGGAACCGTCTTTTCGAATGAGACGTAACTCGCATCATCCAGGTGGGAGCTACACAGCGGTGGTGGTTGAAGTGGCTCCCCACTGGTTCTGTAAAATGCTACTGGTGTCTTGAAAAGTGCCATATAAATGTAACACTCATTCATCCACCGCTCTCCATTGGGTCAAACCAGACAGTAGATCCCCCCCACTGCCGACTCACCCTGAGTGCCGATGATCTCCATGTGGAGGTGGGCCAGCCCGCTTGCGATGGAGAGTGCCAGGATGAGCATAGCATCTACAGAGACCGTGTGCCTGTTCAGGTGGTCGTACAGAGAGCCGTGCTCGTGGTATTCAGACACCAGCCACAGCTGTGTCCAAGACCCGTTATCTGTAACAGAGCACGGAGATCCGTAGAATCTACATCCTCACATTTATTCCCTTTGCAACCGGTACTGGACGGCGATCGCCTAATAACAGCCAAGTCGACAAGCTTGTTAACGGCCTTCTTTGGTCCGGATCCCTTAGTCAAGAGAAGGATACTTGGTATCATGTTACTTAGAGCTCTCCTCTACAATGCAGCATAGATACCTTGATAATGCATTACAGTGGTCAGTATAAGAATTAATAAAGCATTATAGCATCTTTTATTGACAGATTACAGTTATATTACAGAATTGATAATACATAAGCTCCAATGAAGTTGTCATCTATTACACACTATAGAAACCTTCACGAGGCATTATAATGGTTGGTATAAGCATTAAGGATGCTTTGTACTGTACTACAAAGGTATCTATAGTGCATTATAAATGAGAGCTTCAAAAAGCATTCAAAATGCATAATACACATGGCTATATTATGTTAAATCTTTTATGAATAATTATAGCCATGTTTATAATACTTTATGGATGCATCATAATAATGTGTTATGAATGTGTTCACAGATTCTTATAGACAAGGAATTCATAGAAAGTGTTACTGGTTACTTTATTAGAAGACATTCATTGCAGGATATTCAGGTTGAGAGTGTATCAGAATGACAGACAATCATCTCCTGGAGTCATGTCAAGTATCTCCTGCCATGGCAGTAATTCCGAATAGAAAACGAGGCTTTGAAAGCCATGTTTAGTTGGGATTACTGTGCGCTGCCAGTTACTGCCAGCGGTCAGCAGGTTAAGCCAGTTTAAAGACTGACAGTTTCATCCACCGTGGGGCGCCAAAGCTTTATTTCTCCACTCATTGTTAATCTGCCTTTTAAGAAGCGTCTCTGCAGATGAGAGGTGATTTGAAGAGAAAAGTCTTGCCCCTGAACAATTGCCCCCATCCTGACACACCGCATGCTTTCTGACTTGTTAAATGCATTAAAATCTAAGCCCATTTTTACCCAGAGACTGGGAGCAGGCAGGTATATCAGTCACGTTGCCGTGACGATAAGGTGTCCTTTACAGGTCAAACCTTTTAAATCCAATTAGCGTTTATGAAAGACAGTCAAAGCCAAGGCAGATCCCAGGTGTTCCTGTGAGGTTACCTTTGTTGTCAGCAGCTATGAAGCCCAAGATATTCTCGTGCCTGAGAAGGATAGTCTGGTATATCTCCGCCTCGCGGAACCAGGATCTCTCATCCCGGGACGAGAAGATCTTCACGGCCACATCCTCGCCTCGCCACTTTCCCCGCCACACCTCCCCGAACCTTCCCTTCCCGATGGTTTCCTGCAGGACGATGGTTCTGGCAATTGTTCGCTGGACCAGCAGTGGGAGTCCTGGTAGGAGAAAATGACCTACAACTATAAGAAACTGTTCCACACCCTTCCCCATTCATAAATTGGGAGAAAAGCATCAGAATTCTTGAGGACTAAGACCAACTTTGGAAGTTCTTGATTACACTTAAGATCTGATGGCATAGAGGGCAGAGCGCCATTACCTGATCCGGACCCCGACGTGCTCATGTCAAAGATCAGGTCCTTCAAGCTCTTGTGGGGGGCCATGAGGCTCTGGTCATCCAGGGGCTCCTCCACGTCATGCTTGCGGATGCGGCGATGGGTGCAGTGCCTCCCGTGAGCTGCGCAGATGACCAACAGCGCCCCCGCGCACAGCAGGCAGATGGGGACCAGGACCACCGCAGCCAGCTCCAGTCTGCCCCAGCCGGGTTCTGTCTGGATCCTCTCTGCTGAGATGCGATCGAGGCGTTAATGATGTCCGGTCATGGGGAGACCTCGTCGCAGCCTCCGAAAAACACCACATGTGCTCTCTGCCGTGCTACAAATCCCACACGGGATATCAACTGCTAAGATTCACGGCACTTGAACATGAAATCTCAAACAAACAAGCAATGGCATGGAATGAGGGGAAAAAAAATGAACAGTCTGTACTTAAATGAAATTCTGCAGAATGAACACAGACTGCAGTCCATCTGCCCCCTAGTGGTCTCTTCATTATGAGATTTCAGATGGCACCATGCAGGCTGTGCAATACAACCGTCATGTAAGAGATGCCTTTGGAACAGTGTTTCCCAGTCCAGTCCTTAGGGACCCTCAGGCAGTCCATTTATTTGCGCCCCCCCAGCTCCCGACATACCTGTACCAGGTATTCGGTGTTCTTGATTCAGATGTAATACTACAGAGCAAAAATGCAGACCCTCTTGGGGTCACTAAGGACCATGTTGAAAAACACTAATTTAGGTGTACGAGTATTGTATTTCACTATGTGAGAATTTAGCGACAAACTTTGTTATAGGAAAAATTGTATAGGGGGTTGGTTATTGCATGTTGAAATACACCTGGTGTGGAGCTGAAACACTGTCTTGTGCTTTACACCCTCACAGCAGGGCAGTGGTGTATTTGGTTATCAGTCCGAATGCCCACATGTGCTCTACTCTCCGCCATTTACTCAAGAATATACGCCGTACCGTGACCATACTGTCCTAATAAGATGAGTAGAGGTAGGGTAGAGCAGGTCATCCTTTCCCGCTACATCCATTCCCGCATCGCGGCCCTTATTTAGCCTCCAGCAGTTTGCCGCTTTCACTTATTTTCTCTGAAGCATAATCTCACTGTTGCAATACTGGTCTGCAAAGAATCTGTGTTATAGGGGATGTGAGAGGAACGGACATGCGGTGTTTTGTAATACACATCGAGTCTTTCACATGAAAATATTCCCAACCTCAGGCTCCAGTTGGAACGAGGCCGGTCTCCGAACTGAGCAATCCAACGTACCCGGCCGAGAGCAGGCCACTGGAGGGTGTCTATATGAACTAAACACAGAAGTGAGGAACTCCAGTACTTGTTAAAAAGCACTAGATTTTGCCAGAGCTTGGAGTGTTCCTAGAGATCAAGGCTAGCCGGCTGTTTCTGGGCTTGCTGAGAGCTGAACCATTTGAGACACAACAAATCGAGGTGATTTGACTACAAGCAGCATCTTCACAGCAAATATTAACTACAGCATATTAAGAAGCTTGCAACAATAATGGCCCTTTGTTTGTTTTTGCCATGAAAAGCCTTAAAAATGACCTTTTTCACAGTATTATCAAGGAAGAAACCTGGCCAATGGATAATGAATTAGTCATTCATGGGAAAAAAATGAACTGTTTATGGTTTTGTTTTAGATATTTCCATTTCTGTCCGAGTTTAAATGCAACGCGTTGGATGCCTATGAAATAAAAATGAAGCTTAACTTTAGTTATATATTTGTATGGCCATGAATAGCTGAAATGCCTGCCCGAGGGTGAAATCTTTAGTAGAGAGATCAATGAATCATTGAACAGCTTCAGGATGCAAATTAACTTTTCCCAAAACCGAGTACTTCGGACTTCATGGAATCCATCTGTATTTTGGAAGGTTTCCAGTGCCTCCATTTTGGTCCATGTGATCACAGGGAGCTTTAGGTGAAGACAACCGTTTACTAAAGCGTATCACAGACACAGAAATTAGTCCTCTGCTGAAGCCAAAGTTTGTGGGAGAGTGATAAAAGGCAAAGAAAGATACTGCAGCCTTAGAGCAAGGAGCCCTACTTGACTTGATCAAAATAGCAAAACCAATGCCGAACATCTGATTTCACGCCAGCTTGTTAACAAGGCTCAGCTTTACAGCCAGAGATCCCGTCTGTCACATGAGCAACCTTAGACCAACAAGGTCAGAGGGGGAAAAAATATGGTCCCCATCATAGCAAGCTGCTTCCTCAACTCCCCCTGCCCAATTAAAGCGAGGGGTGGGGACGGGGGGGGGGGGGGTGAATGCAAACTTCGGGAAACTGACACATACAGCATCAGAAGAATCGAGCGTTTCCGTCACAACAAATAAAATCAATGCGGTAACCAGGGTTACAGTCATCAGGGACCGAATGCAGCTGCTGACGAAAAAAAAAAGAAAAGAAAAAGCAAAAAAAAAAAGCAAACATCCCTGGTTCTGCCTCACCCACACGGGAGAAGTTCACAACAGCACAATTTCACAACATCGCCCTTAATGGTGTTCGGTCTTGTAACCCATCCATGTGTTACGCTAATAACCAGGCAAGAGGTTCTGGCCCATGGGGATGAGATAAGAACCCCTGGTCCAAGAACGGGGGGGTGGAGATCGAGTGTACCGAAATAAATAAATGTTCTACAAATAACTATTCAGAGTGCTCCAAAAAAATAATAAAATAATGGGCATTGAACAAGCTTTACCCATCTCTTTCCAGTTCTCAAAATAAAGCACTACAAGAGAGTGCAGCATAATTAGCTTGAGTACTCACCTGGACTACACAAGGACAATATATTATAAACAATTCAGACCGCAACTCCATCCATTTAAGGAAAAATAAATAAGCAATGTTGAGCAGATGAAACATCTATTGCAAGAAGCTACCATGGGACAAATATGCACGGGAAGAACAGAGCATCATGAGGTGCTTGGTTTCGTCCATGCATTTTCCATGGCAGAGCTGAAGTGAGGTGAGCATGAAGGCCAGCCCTGGGTCTCCTAGGGCCCCGAGGAAGATTCTGCTGAGCTTTCGCGTATGTTGCCCCTAGGGCGGACCTGGCAGGAGGCACATGGCAGGGGAACACCCCTACAGGATGCCAGCATGCTGCATGAGGCACAAGGGTATTGCTAGGATCTTCAGGTATCAAAGCTTAGCCAAGAGGTCAGATCCATCTGAGGGGTGTCATATTGAATGCTATCCCTCCAGAGTTACGATGCTCGTAGCATTAGGAAATCTTTGGGTTGTTATAACATCCGAGTTAAATATTCAGGGCTCGTTTGAATTCATTCGGAACTTCTACCTTCAGTGGAGCATCCGTACTATAGGCAATAATTTAGACAAAAAAAATAAAAATAAAAATCACCTAAAGCCCATGTTCTGGAGGAGACACACAGAGCCAGGAGGTGTGAGGTTACAGTACCAGCCATGGGGCCACCCTACAATCCAGCATTGAGTCTCTGCGCCATAATTCTCTCAGCATGGATTGCTATATAAAAAGTACAGCTCCAATTAGGTGATGGGTGATGCAGTAGACAGATATCAGTGGGGTGCCCATCCATCGATCCATCTATCCATCTCACTTGATAAGTTCTCACCACACAGTCAGAAACGTTGGGGGGGGGGGGGGGGGGGGGAGCAGCCCTCTGAGTCATGCAGACAACGAGGGACTCAACCCTGAAACTGATGTAAGGAAAATATAAGCAGATTTGAACTGTATTTTAATGTAAGACCAGAGGTGGATAGTTCAGGCCCAGCAAATAAAAGTCCAGACCAAGATTTTGTCTCAACCAACCAGTTGAGCATAAAATGAGTCGTGGTCACAGAGTATTCAGTTAGTTGGCTGAAACAAAAGCTTGGTCTGGACTTTTATTTGCTGGACCTGAACTATCCACCTCTGGTCTTGCATTAAAACTACAGTTCAAATCTGCTTACATTTTCCTTACATGAACGATGCACCTCAAAGATTACCTGGGTTCCATAATGCGTCCCACACTTCTCTGTTTTGTTATTCTACTGCCATGGAAGAAATTAAGAGACCACTGCACAATTTTCTGTTTCACTCATTTCTCGATTTATTGGTGTCCATCTGTGAATAATATTTTTGTTTTATATGTATTTGCAAACTACAGCCTTGTTCTTCTCCGTTTCTCATTATTGAAGGGTTTCTTCCTGGTTTTATGGGACTTCAGTCCTGCTTCTAGGAGCCTGATACGAACTGCTCTAGCAGTGCACTTCACACCTGCACTTAATGTTTCCCGTTCCTTTTGAAGGTCACTTGATGTCATCCTTCGTTTCATGAGAAACTGTCGGATAAACTAACAGTCATCTCTGCCATTAGAACGTCGGTTCAGCCCTTTACCTGGCTGGTTTTTGGTCATTGCCGATGTCTCCTGCTTCGCCTTGTTCTTGTGTACTGCCGTCTGAGAAACTTTGAGCCTGGAAGCAGCCTGCCTCACAGTGTAGCCTTCTGTCGGCAGAACTAGGATTAGCCCAGGATTCAAAAAATGCAAATGTCTTTAAAAACAGAGTCTCTTAATTTTTTCCATGGCTGTAATTGTGGATTATTTTCATCTTGTTAGATAGTTTCTCTGCAGCTGATGCATGTAGTACATCTTGTCCCATCTGTGAGCCTGACCAGCCCCAAAGCAACTATAGGAAAAGCATCTAATCCCTGCTGAGGTACTTACAGGCCATGGCTACAATGTCACAGGATGCCAAGAGGATAACCTCAGCTTGAAATGTTATTTGACAGGACATGTAAATTCAAGCAGTATTTAACTCACCCTGACCAGGCCAAATCCTGAGCATAAAAGCCAGGGCAGTGATATCGCACATCCCCATGAATGCTCATTTGTCCAAGGCTGATATCCTGGATATTTACAGACTCCAACACGATATTTTGTTCCCCATCGGGAGAATAACCGTAGACCTTTTTAGAACTCAACCTGACAATCCCACAGAAGCTACTCATCCTCCAAGATGCTTCTCAGGGAGGTGAAAGAGGCTCAGCCAGGTTTACCTGGGTACAAGTGCAGAGTCTCATTGTTGCAGAAGTCGGTGAAGCAGCAGTTCCTTTTGGAGACGTTGCGGGAGCTGTAGCAGAAGACCTGGCCCTTCATCTCCGAGGGCGACAGGCAGGATTTGACGGCTTCCTCCTTCCCGTCGATCAGCATCACGGAGTTCCAGCAGGCTCCGTCTGCACCAGTCTCGCACGTTTTGTTGGTGCAGAGGTGGCAGACGCATTTCAGGCCTTCAGGGGTAGGATGGGTTTGAGGTGTCAGTCAATCAAAGCTTTGGGTATCAACACCTGAGAAATATCAGGGATCCTACAAAGCAGGCAGGACGGAAAGCCCAAGAACCTGCAAACTTCCCACTGTGTAGCTACATTAATACAAGAGTTGATTCCTGGAGGTGGAAACATTTTTTGCAATTTAACTTCAAAGCAACAGCATTTTCAAAGAATTGAAAAAGCATTTTTCTCATAGAATTGTCAGTGTATATAGGATTATTGCCTGAATATTGAAAAGATTGCGGCTTTTTCAGTTGAACTGACAACATTATAAAGTGCATAATTAGTTTGGTTTTTAAGCCTTAATGGTTGTGACAAAATGTTTTATGTCAATCGTGCTGCTGAAGTTGAGTTTCTCTTATCTTATGTGTACAATAGAAAAATCTAATCAAATTCAAGACGCAGCGATGTAGACACACCTCTTTGCCAATTTAAACGGTGATTTTTTTTAACCAACTCACCGGTGACGTTCTAAGCTCAGAGCTCTGAAGCGGTTGGCTGAAGTAAGCACCCAGCCTGTACTTTGAAGGCCACGATTCCGTCAAATTTCACTAAATGACTATAAAGTTACTGAGCCAAGGATGTGTTTTTTATAATCGCAGTTTTCGATCCAAAACATAAAAGACGTTCAATTAAATTAAATATTTTCAAAGACGGAGAAATGCGATCTCGCTCTACCTATTACTCACTCCGTATCTCTCTTACCGCTGAATGTAAACCTCTCCTACCTCCCCCTACAAAAAGAGAAAAGAACACACGCTTCCAACTCCCAGCAGCCATGGCATGCCCCCCCCCCCCCCCCCCCCATGCTGAAGCCTGCAAGACACGCCAGACGTGCAAGACCAGCGGCTGCCCCTGCGAACGGAGGCCAAGACGATGTAGCTCCCTTCGATCCAACCTGCGTGATTCCCTCAGTAGACAACAGGCAGTCGGCAGTGCTCTACAGGTTGCATGCGATCGCTAAAACCAGATTAACACCGCGTAAAGTGATTAGTATATAGCCCAGATGAAAAGCCATTCCATCTGCATTCAATTTCTGATTCACTAACTTAAAATAAAAGTCGAAGACTATACTATTCTTTTCCTATGAGTTTACATAATCGCGGATAAATGTTTTTAACCAACAGTAGACTGTCAGCTGTATACCTCACTCAGTAACTCAGTATCTGACAAACAGGTAGGCAGTTCACTTGTAATTGAAAGATTGCAGGTTCGAATCCCCGACCAGCAAGGCACTGCTGATGTACCCTGAGCAAGGTACCGCCCCCAAGCACTGCCCCCCAGGTGCTGAATTAGCGGCCCACTGCTATGTTGTACATTGTTACATATGGGTTAAATGCAGAGAACACATTTCATTTCGTGCAATTCAGTGTTGGCTTGGTGCTACACGGTCTGGGGTAAGCGGCTTAAAAACGAAATCTCCTCCGAGTACACATACCTAGGGTCTTATCTTCATTACATTAAGACATAAAAAAACAGCTTTCATAAATCAACTTTTAATATTTGCTACGTTAGAATGTTTACATAGTTTGCGCGCAGGCCAGTGACATACACGTAAATTAGGTTTAATAACACCGATGATGGTTTTTCATTTAATACCCACAAACATTCTCATCATACTGTCTCGATGTACCCAAAAACTTACCTTACTAACGTAGAGAACTCCACGTCCGTTCAATTTAATGCACATTTCCATTTGGATTCACTTGTACACAAAAGTAAATCTAAGCTTAACATGGGATTCCGGATTAACTACTTAACGTTACATTTAGATAAAGTATACTATGCAAACTCTTTATCCCGAGCTGTGTATCTTTCATGCAGGTGTATTTGATACCCGCGAAACCGAAATACAAGTCAAAGCCACAGGTAAAGCGCGACGTAGGACACGTCAACGAGGAATCTGAAGTCTATTAAACGACTCCTTTACAGAAAGTGAATATTTTAAAAAGTGGTAGTTTCTAATGAATCTGCGTTACTGTTTAACGGGTAAATATTTTGCTCAGAACCGGGAACGTGCTTTTGTGCAACAAGCAACTATAAAAATTACATTAATAGAAGTTAATGGCGATCAGCTGTAGTGTCACTTTATATACATTTTCAGTCAAATTGATAAAACACGGAATTTCCCACGCTGTCAGTCAAAGGCGAACAAATAAGTTTCAATGAATCAAGGAAAGCGGTTTATCAATGGCGACATTTACCGACACAGCATGTCTAAATATAAACCACGTTCATTGACTCCACACTGCATCTACTTGTAAAACGCGCCTGAACGGATTGCAGTGACTTACAGGTTCATCTTATTGCACTATAGGATAAAAGATATGGTATTATGCTACACCAAAGAAGTTAGACAAGTTACCTGTGCTCAGCTGTGCGAGGGAAAGGAAAATCAGCGCAGTCCCAACAGTGGGATACCTGGGACGAGTCATGGCTGGAGACGCATATGTCGGACTGGAGGAAAAGGCTGCAGTCCAGGCGCTGTTAAGCAGCGACAATCATCTGACACTTCGGCGCTCCTCTGCTCTACTAGCCACGCTTCGCATTTCTCAACTAAAAAGGAGCCGAGGCGCTGAGGACGCAGTGGGAGAGCCGCTCCGCCCAGCGCAGGGACTGGGAATGAAGGGGATTAGTGCGTTTTTTTTTTTTTTTAAATCCATTACAGACACATACAAACACACGTGTGGGTAACTCAATGGTGTTGCTCCCAATGTGACACGCTGCAGAAGCAAAAGAATATAATGCGTTAGGCTATTAATTTTAATATCCATATTATGCATCGTGTTTCGATGAATGTATGCCCCCCTCCTTAACAAGTTGGTCTTAGGGCAGGTGTAGTGATTTCGCCCACTGACATTTTCATGTTTACAGCAGCCAACTAAGCTGAAACAAAGTACCCCTTAGCGACGCAGCGATGGAATTGCCTTAAATGCGCGCCGAATGCAAACCTGTCGCAAGTTAAAATGCACCAGCAAAAAGAGCAATTGAAGTTCAACTTCCAAGAATAAGGAAACGAAAATTGTCAAAACAAGGCCATATAGAGAATTTATGTAGTTTGTTTTCCAATTAAACCTCCTTGTATCAGAAGATTTTAAGAAATTGTTTGGCAAAGTTTACGGAAAAACACCAACAACGTCCAAAACAGAAAAACAAACAATTGCAGTATGCAATGGACAAGCCTTATAAGGAGAACCTGCCGTAGTTTAAATGTTTTTTGGTAAAACATTAGATTCAAGCAACAACCGTTTTAAAGTTCATTTTCCATTAAACACTGGTATTAATTTTCAACAGACTGTTAGTAAACGATTTGGGGTCAAACTTAGAATATATCGTCTTCCTTTTCCTTTCATGAATAAATTAAGCAAACTATTCGTAACTATAGAAACAGCGGAACACGCGAATAAGGGTTTAGCAAAATCAGGCAATGAATATTGACCTTTTCCGATAGTGTACCCGAACACCAACCACATTATTAAAGGGTTACATATTTCTGTAAGACTGCTCTTGGTGCACGTGTGCCAATATATGAACGAAAACAGTGCTGGTAAATGATTTATCTTTCTAGAAATAGTCATGTTCAAGAATACACCCTCTACATGTATGTATGCATGCATATCCAACTCGCTCCCAATTGAATACTATAGAATAAATCAAATCCACTAGATTTCTTTAGTCCCGCTTGATGCCGAAGTGT
Organism: Brienomyrus brachyistius; assembly: GCF_023856365.1. Classification (NCBI taxonomy): domain Eukaryota; kingdom Metazoa; phylum Chordata; class Actinopteri; order Osteoglossiformes; family Mormyridae; genus Brienomyrus; species Brienomyrus brachyistius. Next base: position 44,582,420 of record NC_064533.1, on the reverse strand, counting down.
TTCGGAACTTTCATTAACCAGACGCACGTAATTAATTAAGCGGCTGTTTTTTTCCCCTTCTTAAATCAAGGAATTGAGTAGTTTGGGTAGTTAAGTTCGACTTCTGGATAGAATTGTACCGAAAGTCTACCAATACAACGATTTTAGCTGCGAATGCAGTAATAGGTCTGAACGGGAGACAACAAAACGGAATTAGAGAGCTAACCGACATGGAGATCCGCATTAGCAGGGATGGGCTGAGATATTCAGCAGAACAGTTATACAACAGTTATTGGGAGTCAATTTCAACTTTAGCCAGCTTTAATACTTAGCGATGTCGTCTGATACAATGATTAAAACATGTCTTTAAATATGGTAATGGGCGGCGCAAAATGGCAGCGTGGTACGTGAAATTGTATGCTTATTTTTACAATCTGACCTGACTTCCTTAAATAAAAGTATTGTGATGAAATGTGTGTTTTACTAGTGGTAGGTAAGCTATGTCGTAAACAGAGAAGTGACTCACCTTTCACACTAAAATAAATCCCATGCAGCGATATGCTGAAATTTGCCACAAGGGAATTTAGTGAGTGAACTAGGCCTACGTGAACTTCAGAGAACTTGGTTTAAAGATGACAATACCCAGATTATTTTTATAGTTGCATTTTATAGTTTAGAAACCACCACTTTATATAAAGTACTAATTTAATCGACGCTGTCTAAGTCATGGGGTGACTTCTGCACAAGTTCACCATCGTCTAATGTCCTAAATGTGTGTTTTTGTTATTTACCATAAAAACTTACGGCCTAAGAAAAATGAAAAGGAAAAAAAAAACATTGAAATTACAACGAAGGATTGAAACGGGTTACAGAAAATGTGTACATCCCTATGGGTTAGATATTGCCACACTGGAGAGACCGTTACACCGCAACGTGGGTTAAATAAAATTACCGGTTTAATGAAAAACACGGAGAGGCTTCGTAACACCGTAAACACAAGTGTAAGAAATGTTTCTAATACAGCCCTAGTTTTAAATTATTATTCTGAGCAAAGTTAACTTGGCGTTTGGAGTATAAAATAAATCAGTTTTTTTTTATCTCCCAATTTTTCCTCTTCTGCTTCCACAGTGCAAGCAAGGAATTTAAAGTTTGCTAGTGCAATATAATGTTTTATGAAATACGTCCCCCCGCGCGGGAGAAAAAAACAAAACGAAAAATAAATAAATCAAAATTTATGATTTTCCAGTTCCCAGTCAGTCGTTTCTTCCTTGAAGAACATTTTACTAAAACTCCCACAAACTTAGAGGACGGTCACACCTCGGATACCTGACTATACAGTCTTTCAATGCCCGCTGCGCTATCTTTGGATGTAAAAAAGAAAAATATGTCCCAACAGACGTTCAAAATAAATAAGGTACCACTATGAGGGCACCCGCCTTCCTCCACTGCCAGGCAAAAAATAAACTCTGCTGGTTCTAAAGCACGTCGACTCCTCCTCTTAGAGGCTGCTCAGCAGTCCGCTTTAATTTTCTCGAGAGAGTTGTGGATTTTCGTCAAGGTCTTTTTGATGCGTAACGCAGTCAGTCTGGCCGAGGGATTTTGGTACCAGCATTCCTTCATTAGCTTTGCGATGGACGACAAAGTCTGCAAACAAACAAAAAAACGGGAAACAAGTTGGTTGAGGTGGGATATTTAAATCGGTCAGGATAATCAAATAAAACAAAAATGAATCACTTTGTATCTGGTGGGGATAAGTGATCCTACGACAAGCTGAAAACTTGATACTGAGTGTCCACAGACCAAAGGGGGGGATATTAATCACATTGCATCTGAACGGTTTCTAGCACTTCTGAGAAGATGTGTGGTAGAGGTCTGTAGATATGGGGCAGCAGACATCCAATTAACCGGATCCCATCAAGGAGGGTGCGAGAGAGGGCGGGGAGTGGGGGGCTGGTGAATACTACAATGAATGCTAAGAGCTGCTTAGGGGCACAGGTCAGTCTGTAAGGTGACCGACACAGAAACAGGTAATTACTGTGCTGGATTTATCCTGGTTCCCATGACAACAGATTAAAAGCCAGCCAATTCATCATGAAGCATCATGTTCATTAAATTGCTTTTCGGTGTCTGATCAGCACCATGCTGGAGAGGTCTGGCTGCTGTGTGTTTGTGCATTGCTTAACATGCCTGGACCGGCCTTTTATTGGGGGGGGGGGGGGGGGGGCATGCACACCTCTCATATGCACCGAGCCCTCTAAATTTCACCAGAGTGCATCTGATGAGGAGAACGGCGTGAGTGGAGGACTCACCGGGTCTGAGAACCATCTATTGGGGATGTTGGGTCTCTGCTGGTCCACACAGACCACCTTCTTCATATCCTCAAAGCTTGGATCATTGGGTACCATGTCGTGAAAGGGGGGTTTGTAGTCCTCCACGATGCCTACGGAGAGAGAGAGTCACACTGAAATCGGAGGGGGGGGGGTCCACCATGGTTCATGTGGTCTGAGTTTCTAAGGTGAGCCCACCCGGTCGTGGGAAATGGCAACTGAAACCTGGGGTTTATATAAAGCCTTAAAAACACAAAAGAGTCATAGGCAGCAGAGGGCAGAACTGCGAGCGGCCAGCGCCTATCGCCAGCGGGGGGGGGGGGGGGCTCTCACCCAGCAACCCCTATAAATAGCCAGGAGCTGCCAACCCCCCCCCTTGACGCCCATATCCATTTCACCTCAGGCGGCAGTCCTCGTACATACAGGCTCGCGGAAATGGACCTCGAGGGGAACTGCGGCGACCAGCCGCGGTAAAATCGCCGACACGCGGGAAGCAGGTGCACAGCCGGCGATGGCCTCCATAAACACACTCCGCAGTCAATCTCACATCTTTTCAAGTTTTTAATGAGGACGCAAACTTCTCCGTGCTTTCAATGCTCGGTAGGAACAGACCATATTTAAATAGCAAAATACTAATGCTAAAACTTTTAATATCTAGAGTGCTTTTGCACATCTGACCACATCATCCAGTGAACACTGACCAAGAGACTAAAGCCTGGATTGTTTCATTTTTGTAAAAGAAAACCTTCCCATGTCAATTTCCATTGCTCTGCATGTAGTGGGGGCTCTGCCCAACACCGGAAAATGTCATGTGATGGATTGGCGACACGTGTCATATTTTAATTTGATGATTAAATAAATAATAGATTATATTATACAGGATTATATAATCTATAGAGTAGGACACACACACAAATTCTTCATTAGCTCCAGTTATTAGCCTAGAGGACAGTGTTAGTTTAAGTATCTAAGAAGTTAGTATCAAGTAGAAAAATGTTGATATTCTTGGTGTTCCCCAAAATTTATTTGGCCGGTGGAATTGTCAGACCACAGGTTACAACGTTAAAGACGTAATTCTGATAACATCAGCTGGTAGCTACAGTAGTGTTGTGTTGGCGACTATCCACTTACAGCTTTTCCATGCTGGTGTCTTCGTGTAAAGTGTGCGCACCTCACTAATGTAAACGCCAGGACAGCACAGCAGGGGGTGCGCTGCTAAATACTGACCGTTGCTAACCGTCCGCCTGGCGACCTCCCACAGGACCAGACCGAAAGCCCAGATGTCCACCCGCTTGTACGACTCAAAGCAGTCCGTCTGGATGGAGTCGTCCAGGACTTCAGGGGCCATGTAGCGCTTGGTGCCCACCTTGGGGTTGTTCCCTACATCCAGCTCGTTGGTGTCCTGAAAGTGCATCACGGCCAACCCTGAGACAGGAACACACATCCGAGGAGGAATCAGTGAAAGGATGACAGACGGACCGCGTCCACAGACGGACCGCGTCCACAGACGGACCGCGTCCACAGACGGACCGCGTCCACAGACACGACTCCAAAAGCTCCGAAGGCACAATAAAGGCTGGCTGGTGATGCTGGAACTCTGCGCAACACAGAAAACAGCATCAACAGGTTCCACCTTCATGCTTGCATAAAATGAGCAAATAAGTGCTGCCCTCTTGTGGACATAATGCAATACCGATGGAATTTTTTTTTTTTTTATTATAGTAAGATGTCCTCAGATTAGTTTTGGGGGGGGGGGGTGGGCAGGGGCTGTGAACATTCTGGTTTTTGCTCATCAGTTAACCTTAATTACTCAATTAGTAACATGGTTTTAAAGACTGCGCTATGTCCCCCTACGTATTAAGCGATTCGGTGGCTTGAGAGAAATGCTCCACTGCTAATTGGATATTGCAAAGCAAGGCAGCCGGCAGCAATTAAAGACAACACATCAGCACAAACCCGTCCTTCCCAGAAATGTTACAATAATGAAGATTAAACCCAGATTAAACCCAGAGCACTTAAAAGCATTTCGGGCCACTCTGAATTCGAGGGGAATGAAACAGGGCTCGACTTGCTCAAAACGTCGCATAGGTGCGGAACAACATCTCCTCATCGTGATGGTCTAGTGCATCAAATAAAAAAAAAAATACAACATTAAAATTGGCTCTTGTCCGTTTTTGGTTTTTACACAGCCCATTCCTGCCCTGACTGCTCCTCGGCCTTGACTAAAAACCCATTAGGAGGGCCCTTCGCTGACATTTCCCTGGCCGTAATAAATTACTGGCATTCTGGAAATGGGCTCATAAGTGAGGGCATTTGAAATGGCACAGGGGGAGGGGTGGGGAGGGGGGGTGCCGTCGGCCAAGACCCGTCGCAGCCTCCGTGTCTGCCCCCATGTATTACCGCTGGGGCTGAGAGCCACTCGGCCACTAAACCTCCACATCCCCGGCGGCGTGTCTTAATGGGCTCGGGGCTCGGTGTGACCCTGGGCCCCGAACTCGCCAAATTAACGGAGCTGCTTTGGCATTAGAGTCGCAAAAACCGTGTAAACAAACAGGGGGGTTTCAGAAGGCTGCGAGAGGACATGGCCAGTGCTGTTCAGGAATGGGGGAGTACAGTATTCGCACCCGTGTCACATACATAACAAATTTATGCACAAGTACATTATACAAAAACATATACATATTGCCAAATGCCTTGGGGTGTCATACTCCTTCTGACGCCACTGTCTGTCGTGAAAGGCGCTATATAAAAATTCATCGAATTGAACTGAATTATAGAAAGATGGTTAAACACCTGCATTGTGATACATGCCAGTTAAATAGTGCCTACACGCATGACTGCTAATCCTACTGTTGCTATAATATAAATAAGATCATAAAAATAAACCATTGTAAACCATTCATCTTCCAGCTGCTTATCGTGGTCCCGGAGGAGGGCGTGGCCTATATCTGGCACCCCACCCCACTGGGCGGCCGTCATCATTACCCAGGTCAGCAATGCAGCACTGTCCATTCCTCTTGACCAGGATGTTCTTGCTCTTCAGGTCGCGGTGGGCGATGGCTGGCTTGCCCTGCGTGCCGAAGATCTCCACGTGCAGGTGCGCCAGGCCGCTGGCGATAGACAGCGCCATCCGCAGGCAGCCGGTGGCGTCCAGCGTGCTGAGCTGCAGGTGGTCGTACAGCGAGCCCGGCTCGTGGAAGTGAGTGATCAGCCAGAGCTGCGTGCTGGAGTTGCGGGACGTCATGTCCGACGCGATGAAGCCTGCGTGGAAAAGGGGCGGCGAAGTGGTCAACATCCGGGCCCCTTCCTCACCTGCAGGCGGCCCGTCAGCCAAGTACGGCCGTTAGCTTCCAGCGCTCAAAGCTGGGAGCCAGCAAACCCCAAAGCTCAATCTGGTGAACCAAACATGATGCTGTGGATCTTCCATCCCAATCTTCTAAACGACATCTTGCCATCCTCCAAAATCTGAATTGCCCTGATTGGAATTTCATTCCAAACCATAACAAATGGCCCCATAGACAGACTGTCTGTCTGTAATATAGGCATAATTAAAAAGACACATATAAACCAGATTCCATCAAGTGACACTTTCGATGTGGCAACAGCATCAAGGATATGCAAATCAATAAAAAAAAGTATCATTTAAAAAAATGCCTTATTGTTTTAATATGGCTCTAAATGGCTTTACTGAGCTTTTGGCAAAACCGTAGTCTGTATTCCCATAAAAAAAAGTCTATTTTAATGGGAGAAAATACGACGAGACGAGAGTTTAAAGTCCTCATTTTTAAAAATGTTTACAGCTTCCCGGACACATTAGACCCCAGAGCTGCTACGTGTTACGGAAATGCAGCTGGAGGGCTTGTTTATCAGAGAGACCGGTTATAAAAAGCTCGGAGCGTGACACTGCAAAATGCACCGAATTACGAGCCGGAAGCCTGATCACAGCGCCCAGTCCGCGACTCGCCCCAAAACCGACTGATTTTAGCTATGAGAACCAGAGCTGCTTCCTGCAGAGGGATAAACACGTAGTTGCAGATGCTTGCATCCCTGAACCGGGAGGGAAATATCACGAATTCCTCCAGCATCCGCGGTCCTTCAATCAGTTTTTTTTTTTTTTTATCATTTTACTGCAAGAGGCTCATTGGTTCATAAATATACCATTTCCATCCCCAAGAAGCATGGATGGTGCCCATTGGCCAGACGGGCAGTAAGACTCGCATTTTGATTGGTTATCCCAGACTGCACTAGTGCATCTTCTGCATGTGTGTGAGTTTGTGACCTACCGCGGTATTATCATTATATACTGCAGTTATTACTATCCTGTTTTCACTGGAACGTATCATTAGGAGACCCTGATGACCCAGAAAGATGACAGAATATTCTGGGAGAATCATGTCATCTGTCTCCAGCAGTTCCTTTCAGCTTGGTGGTACCTCAGAGATCTGCATCCACCCACCCAGGATGTTCTCGTGCCTCAGTAGCACTGTGTTGTAGATCTCCGTCTCCCGGAACCAGGACTTCTCATCCCTGGAGGAGAAGATCTTCACGGCCACGCTCTCTCCTTGCCACTGTCCCCTCCAGACCTCTCCATAGCGCCCCTTCCCTATCACAGCAAAGGAATTTCAGTTGCTGTGGTTGCGTTCCTCCTGGGTTCAGGATTTTTGGGTTAACGTAACCTAGAAGTCATGATTGTCTGATAAGTCCAAGTTTAGCTAAGGAGCATTCCTATTGGACGATCACAGCTCTCTAGCTTAAGCTGACTGAGTTAACAGATATGCTGCTTTGGGAAACACCACTCAGTTCAACACGACGCTGCTCTGCATTCAAAGTAATAAATAAAAGAGGGATGATTTTAGCTTATTTAACCTTCAGTACTATTCATGAAATACATCACAAAGAAAAGCATTAACCAGACAAACATTAAATAGCCTTCATGGTTTTTCCTTTTACAATAAATGTAACCATAACCCCCAGCCTCGATTTCCCTACGCTTCACCAGGCCCACAGAGCGGCGTACTGACCCACACACTCGTTGAGCGTGATCTGTCGTGCAACAGTCCTCTGCACCAGGAAGGGCAACCCAGAGCCGCTTCCTGAAGTACAAGAGTGATCCAGCAAGTCCTGTAACGGGAGAACAAGCCTGCAATCACAAGGAATTCACACGGCACAGAGAGACTGCAGAAAGTCCACATTGATCAGAAATGCGTGTACACTCTTTTCAATCTCGACTAGTTTCTGATAGTAATTCCTTAAAAGCAAATAAACAGTTAAGCACACAAGCAGGGCAATCGGGGGGGGGGGGATTTACATGGGAGGTGGGTGTACCTCGCAATATTTATAATAGATAGACCATAGCATTTAAATTTAAGTTGTGCCTTCCCAATATCAAAGTTTCTCCCACAACATTGCATACAAGAGATCATCTTATGTGGGGGGGGGGGGGGATGTACCCCCCAATATTTATTATAAATAGACCTTTGCATTTAAACTACCAAGTTGTATCTTCCCAATACCAAAGCCATTGCATACAAGAGACCTTCTTGTGCATTATTTCCTGCCATTTCTTGGATGGGATTTTTATAGGTACTGTACAGACCCAAAGGTCCAACGGCAGAGTCGCTAAAAGTCCCGCTGCCCAATCCCTTGAGAATCAGGGGGTCTGACATACCACAGAGTACTTAACCAGAGTCCCACATCAGCTACTCCTCACTCAACCCCCCCTCCCCCGAAAGCTTTAAAACAAAAAATAAAGAAGACCCTCTGGCCTCACAAGTCTGTCATCTGTGATTAGTGGGCGGAAAACCTGATCTAATCCCGGTCCCAGACTCAGCGTTAAGCCGTTTATTTTTATCTTCAATGCCAGAGACGGACCACTACATCTCTGCCGCCACAAGAGGGCAGTGTGCAGCAACAGTCTAACAAAAAAAAAAAAAACGGGAAAAAGGCCACATCCAAAGCACTTTAGCGTGACTGCACAGATGCATTGATAATGAATGCTCTTACGATCCCAAAAAAGGCCACAAAAGATCATCTGTGTTAGCTTCCACTCTAAATTCCCAGTTTGTGGGGGCTGGGGGGGGCAACTGAGGCAAGAGCATGGTTTAAAAACACAGCATTAGGAAAATTGTGTATTTGTGTGTGCGTGTCACCAGAAATTCAGCTCAGCAGTCACAACTTCATACAAGTCTTTGCGACATCACCAAAGGCATTTTAATTACTGAGAGAAACCTTTCTCAGCAGTGTAATGGATGATAGGTCGTTAAATGCTGTGACATGCTGGAGAATGACTGAATGGCTCCGAAGGCGGTCATTGCACAAGCGCGCCCCGATATCCGTGGCGGTGATGGACACAAACGGCGGCAAGGAACAGAGTCGGCTGAAGCTGAAGTGTAGGATGAAGCAAGGCAGCGACTCCACCGGTCACGCAAACGACAGACATTCGGCGAGACGCGCACACGCATCCATTTTCCAAGCATGCATATGGAACTTTGTGGAGACGGATAGATGTGGGAAGTCAAACCAAAGCGGACACACTGGCCGGGTTCGATCGGTGTCTTGTGTCTTGCAGGATCTCCAGGTGCACATTCTCAGCGTGATGCACATCAACTCAGACAAAAGCGTCTGCCAGATATGTAAATGAAAATGTAAATGATGCAAAACAAAGTCTGGGGTGGGGGGGTTCACTGAATTTTGTAAGATTGTCACTGTGAGGACCCCTCCCCCCACCCCAGGCATACATTTTTCCCCTCAGCTCTCATGAGGGGGTCCCAGGGTCCTCAACTTCGAACACTGCATTCTGGTCTGAGTTATGGGGGGGGCTTGAGTTGGGGTACAACCCTGCATGGGACGCTAGACCATCCCAGGGCACATAAACACACACGACAGCTGGTTAAGTATTCAATTTGCCAAAACCATTTGTTGTTGGACTGTTGGAAGTGCGTACACTTGGAAAAAAGGTACAGGCCCAATACAGTTTTGTACCCCACATTATTGTACCCCTAATGTCCCTCAGAGTCCTTTTCTGTCATTTAAAAAGGTAAAATTACCTACAGCCAGGGTACAATTGGTCGAGTCTTGAGGGTGCAGCTTCAGTGACAAGCGACTGTGCCAACGAAGGTACAAAATTTCTGCCTTTTTCTGACAGTATATGGTGCCCAGAGGAAACTCGGGCTGATGGGAAGGACCCGCCCCCCCACGCAGCGGGGGCGGGTACAAATCAAACGCAGAGGGTTCGGTTCGGGTGCGGCTGTGACGTACCGCAAGCGTGCTCTCGCCGACGTTGGAGGCGATGAGTCCGTCGATGATGCCGTACTCGGCGTCGCGCGCTGTCAGCCGCTCCATGTGGCCGCGCTGGATCCGCTGGAACAGCAGCACGGCGAGTGCGGACAGGACGAGGAGGACCACGACCGGGCCCACTGTCACCACAGCCAGCATGCTCACCGAGTGATTCACGCCGTCCCCCGCAGACCTCGCTGGGGGAGGGAGAAACACCTGAGCTCAATCCGGGCGACCTCCACCTTCTATAACATCCAACAGCCTTCATCTGCTGGTCTACAATAATACTACGCAGACCGTCCCCTGCTTCCAACCAATGCGACTTACGGTGACTCGCACATGCAACCAGGTATTTTTGTTTTTTTAATTAAGTAAATGTACATAAAAATAAATTTTCAGCTGGCCATATACTTGGCAGTGCTATGCTAGCTAATGTGGAGCATTCGATACTTACCACTGCAAAACACTGTACTGTACGCTAGTGCGGCCATCCCAGCCTCACACACATCTTCCAGCCTCATTCCCACTCCTACAAGTGTGCTTATTCTATTCCAACATACCTCCATTTCAGCGTATGACCTGTCTCTCGGCAAGGAACCCAGTCGTAAGTTGGGGACAGTCTGAATGACACACCAACACCAACACCTAGACTCAACAGCAACAACTTGCCTACATCTGTACTCAAACCCAGTCTGCACCCTTATTCTCAGTAATTAGCCAAAAAGCACAGCTCTCTATAGGTTACGAGGCTTTTGGTAATTTAATTCATTTTGCCAATGAAACTAGTCACATTTTATCATTTAATCAGCCAATAACAGTGGGTCCCCAGGACTGGGGTTGAGAAACGCTGCTTTGTTAAATCGGCTAACTGAGAGGTAATGAATTGCAGGAATGCAGGATTAACAACGCTCAGCTAGAAGGTGACAGTCGGCCATGTCATCCTGCGCTTGGGTGCTTCGTCCAGAGCAGAGACAACCCCAGCACTCAGGTGTTCCTACTCTGCCGAGAGCAGGGACGGAAAATGGGAGGGGCCTATAATCTGGGACGCGGGCCCAGTCAAGCCTGCCATTACTTCACTCACACTATTCACTTCGGCAATAACCCACAAAAATGCAGTAAAACCCCAATCACGCGCTTTGCTCTGGCACTGGCGGCTGCAGCAAGGCTTCCTGTACTGCTGGACCGGCAGCCGACCACTGCAAGAAATATTACTGCACTGCTCCAGGAAAAATAGCATATTTTGTTTGTTTTGTTTGCTTGTTTGTTTGTTTGTTCATCCGCTAAAAAACTGAAGGCCCTGTCATCCATAGAAGACAAGCAAAGGCAACAGTATGAGACGAGTAGCTGCGGAGTATGAGAGGGGGAGCAAGACCATGTATGGCCTTAAAAGACATCAGAAAGAGTTTATACTGCAGACGGAAAGTGACGGATGTGTGTGATATGTGAAGATATTTTATTGTTAGTGTGAACTCTAGACGCAGAAGTCTGTTATGCATTGTGATATAGAGTTTGCAATAGCAGGAAGACCAGCAAATAGAGAATTACAGTAATGGGGACAGGAGGAGATGAGGGCATGTACGAGAGGTTCAGCATCTGCGTTGCTTAGCATGGGGCGGAGGCTGGCCATGTTGTGAAGAGGAAGGAAGGCAGACTTGGTGAGTGAGCTGACATGAGCATCAAATGTGAGATTCGAATCATATAAAACATAAAGCATGTCGACAGATTTAGGATGAACCAGGATAGCATCAATGTTAAATGATATAATCACAATTCTAGCAAACAAGACATTGGGATTGATTATTAGCACATGAGTTTTGTCAGCATACAGTCTTAGAATACTAAATATCATCCGCAACAAAGGCAGTGTTTCATTTGTATGTATTAATGCCTATAAACTACTGTCTATCAGAAAGGTATGAAATAAACCAGGAGAGTACGCTACCAGTAAAGCCACTAAATAAAAGACGTCCATAGGTGAAGTGTGAAAAATTGGGGGGGGAAGCAAATCAAAACAAGTAGAATCCTGACAGCCCCAGGGTGAACTGTAAAGACCCTGAGGAGTGGTGACGGAAAAAAATTGATGCCTCATGAACCATTTGCTATATTTTTTGCCCCCACTAGATGGTGCTCTTGGGGCATGCTTTGTGCTCATTTTACATCAGAGGGCACTGTCAAGTGGCTTCACAAAATAAACCACATAGTTCACGAAACATCATTTTGTCCATCACTACCAAGGGGTGTCTCAGTACTGTGAAGTGAATGTAATCAAGATTGGAATGGTTTGTAAAGGTTGTTTGATGCTTAATTAGACTGCAGCTGGGCAGCAAAAGCTTGCCGTGGCAGGTTAGACATGGGTTAGAGATTGTCTGATAGTTTAGATCATCTGGGTTCAGACCGGGTTTCTTGGGAACTGTGATAGCTGCAGCCGTTTTTACACCTATTGGAATAATGCCTAATACTAGAATTCTGTCTATCAAATCAGATAGGAAGGCAGATATCAGGCAGACAGATGTGGAAGCAGGGTCAAATGTACTTTGAAATTTGGCCTGATGGTGGCGCTACACCGATGAATGTATTAAACCCAAATCTGGCGACTAAATACATTGGACTGTCCTCTATTAATGTGACAATTTTTTTTAAAAAATCTACAAAGTGGTTCTATGGGCTGCATTAGACTCCCATGGCAGAAAGTATAATAATAATAGTGAAAATTCCAATGATTACAATAGATGACCCGTAATAATAATAAAAGTAACCGCATGCGACGCTGCACTGCACCTCGAGCCCACGAAACACAGAAGCCTCAAAATTTTTTCAACACAATTACAGACTGCTTTATGGTAGTCCAGTCTTAAGTACGAGTCTGCAAGTCGAACATTTTTAAACCCGGGGACCGCCAGTAAAACACTTCCCAGCTGTGACAGGACGGACTAAAGAACGATCAACTCACAGGAGGTCTGTAAAAAAAAAAAAAAGATTGCTAATGGAAAAGCATCGGGGAGCATGGACCTCGCGGTAAAGCTCGGCGCAATACCTCGGACGGGCAGCTTGACGGTGACGTTGAGGTTGCACAGATGCCCCTGGCAGCACTCCACCACCTGGTCAGGCGACGGTGGCGTCTTGCAGTTCAGCCGGCCCTGCTCGTACACCTTGAAGCAGCCCTTCTGCCTCAAGGGGGCGCCATCGCTCAACGTCAGTGCTGAGAAACACTGCTGGCCCATGCAGCGGTCGCCGGTCGCGCATGAGCGGCCCTCACACACGCACTCGTGCTCCCTTGGGGGCGGCAGCCGTACCTCCTCGCCTGGGGGTGAGGGGGGGTGGGGGGGTGGGTAGAGAATCATTCACTATTAGTGCTTTCCAGAGGATGGACGGTTTAAGAAAATTAACATTCCATCCAGTGTATATAACAGCCTGATGTCCTGTGCTGCCTGGGGTAGGCTCCACCCCTGCCCCCCAACCCTGACCAGGATTAGTGGATGGATGGATGGATGGATGGATGGATGGATGGATGGATGGATGGATGGACTACATTAAGAAAATCTCTATTGTCAAGCAAAGGAGCTAAAGGATAGGAGTTAAACACAACGAACAAACGATGACTAACCTCCCTGCTGAGTCAACACCCAATTTACATTTTACTTTATTTATCAGGCACTTCTGTCCAAAGCCACGTAGAAGTGAGACAAATGGCATCTGACGAGCATGACATTGTACAACTGGCCCCAGGGTTAGGAAGGCTGTGGTGTGGCACACATCCAACTGTGTATCTGGGGCTGTTTCAGTAGTATAACCAGGCCGTTCACACAGCTAAGATTTTTCAACTGTAGCCTGTTTGGTGAAAAGGTTCCTTAAAGTACAGATGAGGCCCCACCATGGACTGGAACCCGAAGCCTTTTGGTCAAGCTTAACCCACAAACTACCCAGTGAATGAGAATGAAACAATTCCGGATCGTCCTGACATGCCCCCCCCCTGTGGCCGGTATGTGATGTTACTCCGGGAATGTTCTAGAATACTCCACAAGGGTAATGGTGGACATTTACCTCTGGCAGGCGACTCCACGCTGGTGTTGGCATTGCACAGATGACCCCTGCAGCACTCCACCGTGACCCCAGGGGGCGCTGGGCTGCCACAGAGCACGCCCCCCCCAATACAGCCCTTCTGCAGCAGGGGTGACGAGTCATTTCGGGGCGAGATGGAAGTGTAGCATGCCTGGGAGATGCAGCGGGCCTCACCGGCACATTGCACCCCCTCACACACGCACTCGAACCGGGATCCTTCATCTGGCCGGGGGGGGAGAGAGAGAGGAAGGGGGTTTACGGCAGATGGGGAAAAAAAAAAAACGGAAACTATACAGACAGTAGTAGACGCCATTACAAAAAGATTTAAACGAGAATTATACTCATTAAGAAACGCAGCTTAGAGAAACGCCAGATTTGATCACTGTGAACAACAATAACGACTCCAGTGATTCTCAACTGATGGGGCCACTTTCAGTGGGTCACAGTACGTCTCATTACATTAATGTCACAGTCTCTTAACAGCAAGTCCATTTCCAAACCAAAAAATTCTCTGTAGTCGGTTTGCAAGCAGGCTAAGATGGAGGGAAAAAATAATCTAAATGCAGTAGCACCTCAGAGATAAGATGACGCTGCACGATTGGGATGGAACTAAAAACGCTGAACATGCGGGAGGAATCTTAGCAGTATACACGCCTTTAAATAGTCAGGCCAGCGTGATTAAACTGGAAAATCCATTACAGAACTGCTAAATTCCAGTTATTCATGCACCCAAGAAGTACATACACTTTTTTGACCCCATATGAGGTGACAACAGAACTAGGTCTAAGCAGGACAGGGCCTCTGAGCATCCAGTCAGCAAAGAGCTCTCTCAGGTACTTCTGGCCAATCAGAGTCATCCTCTCAGACTCACGGAGGTCAAAGACGCCTAAGCCAGAAACACAGAGCTCCGGAGATGGCATACAGTGTCACCCTATTGCGCCCCCCCCCCCCATCTCCCCCACATACAAGAGCCTACCCAGAAAAAAACTAAAATCAGAGCATACCTTCTAGGCTGCCGGCGGCGAAGACCAGCATAGTTACCATCAGGAAAATCATGGCGCCATCTAATATTAGAGGGCTGAAAGAGAGACAGGGAAGAGCGTTATAATCATAAGCTCTAAACGCAGGGCTGCAGAAAAATAGACGCAGGGGAAGAAAATCCATCCGTTTCCTCCTGAGTTCCCAACTACCGAAATATTTCATTTCTCTCACTGTTCCAAAGCAATGCAGTTCAAACAAAGCCCGTTCAGCCTAAACTGTAAAAGCGGTACTCTGATTATCCAGCATCACGCCAACATCGTTCCCCCGTCGCGCCCCCCCCCAGACCCGAAATGCTGGGAGGCGAGACCGTCACTCACGGAAAGGAACCAGTGAAGCAGACCGACAGGGGAACGGGAGCTGGAGAACGAGACAAGCGCGCAGATTATCCCCGGGCACATCCCGAGCCCATCCGCCCGCCGACGTGCGCAAACGAAAACGGGATTTCCAGGGCATGATGGGCGACAGGCTGTGAGCAGGAGGCACTGAGGAGGAGGATCATCAGGAGGAGAAAAAGGAGAGGGAGAAAGGGAGGAAAAGAGCGAGAGAGAGAGAGAGGGAGGGAGGGAGAAAGGGGAGATCTCCTGGCCAGTGAAGAGTCAACACCAAGTTTT
The DNA here is from genome assembly GCF_023856365.1 of Brienomyrus brachyistius. Lineage (NCBI taxonomy): Eukaryota > Metazoa > Chordata > Actinopteri > Osteoglossiformes > Mormyridae > Brienomyrus > Brienomyrus brachyistius. The sequence goes on along the minus strand of NC_064533.1, from coordinate 44,567,128 downwards.
ACAACTAAAGTGGGTCTCATGCCTCGCTGTCGTCGTAGCAACAAGGCAGCGAGTGGCGAGCGGCGGGGAGGCTGCCGGGTTCCCATTGGCTGCCAGGCCGCGTGAGAGAGACGATCGGCCTGGCAGCAATGGGAGCAGACAGACGCAGGGGGCGGAGTGAGGCACAGCGGGACACGGTGCGGAGGATTTCAAATGAGCAACAGACGCCCCCCCCCGCCGCCCCCCACCAACATTTCCTACCTAATGATACATTATCGACATCATTCATGACTGAATCACCCTGATTGGCTGGATGGCCTCACAGCTGAATCTTGCTCTGCGACAGGCTCATGTCGGCTTAGCGGTGAAATGACTGGCGGCTCCACAGAGATGAGTCTCCCAGCAACGTCGACTCCCCTTAACGACACGTAACCCCGTTAACGAGCGCTGGCCGCCCTCCTGACGGGCCCCCAGACAGAGACGATTAACAGCACACCATTACCGCTACCTCCAGGGAGCCTCAAAAGCCTGGCACACACACACACACACACACACACACACACACACACACACACACACACACACACACACACACACACACACACACACACACACACAGAGTCGGAGAGCAGAGCGGAAAAGGGGCTGGGAGATAATCACAGGGTCTGGGGGGTGCAGGGTTCGAGTCACGAATGGAGGAGTGGTACTGTCAGTGAACGAGGCAAAGCGATCTGAGGAAATGAGAGCTGGAGTCTGGTGGGGGGAGAAAGGAGGCATTTGGAGACATGTATGATTTTTTTGGGCGGGGAGGGGGGCAGGAAGCAGCTGATGGCGAGTAGAAGGGCATCCTGGGGGCAAGAAGCCAACCTCATGCTGACCCTGAACAGCATGCCATGAGTCTAGGAGAGCGAGGAGCCATCTGTGACAGCTCCGAGCGGGAAGGTGACGAGGCCCCGGAGCGTGCGGACACACACACACATACACACACACACACACACACAGGCAGGCAGGCAGGCACACACACACATACACACTCACGCAGGCACACACACAGGCACACACACACGCACGCAGGCAGGCACACACACACACACACACAGGCAGGCAGGCAGGCAGGCAGGCACACACACACAGGCAGGCAGGCACACACACACATACACACTCACGCAGGCACACACACACGCACGCACACACACACACACACACACACACACACACACACACACACACACACACATACACACTCACGCAGGCACACACACACGCACGCACACACACACAGGCACACACACACGCACGCAGGCAGGCACACACACACACACACAGGCAGGCAGGCAGGCAGGCACACACACACAGGCAGGCAGGCACACACACACATACACACTCACGCAGGCACACACACACACGCACGCACACACACACACACACACACACACACACACACACACACACACACTCACGCAGGCACGCACGCACACATACACACACGCACGCACGCACACACGCAGACAGGCACACACACACACACACACAGGCACACAGGCAGGCGCACACACAGACAGGCAGGCAGGCAGGCACACGCACACACACACACGTAGGCAGGCAGGCACACACACACACACACACACACGTAGGGTATACCTATCCTTATGGTGCCCGCTCATTCACTTCTATGGGAAAAATGCTAACGCTAACTATGACAACCTTAACCCCCACCCTGCCCAAACCATAACCATAAGTAACCAAGCAAAATACAAGAGTTTTTGCATTTTTAGTTGTTTTTTCATAGCAATCACTGATTTTTATGAAAATGGGGTTTGGATATTTATCACGTTATGGGAACATTGTGTCCCCATAAGGATAGGTATACTCACTTGCAGGCACACACACACCTATGGGCAATTTGGCAACTCCAGTTCCCTGTCCATATAAAAGCAATGCTTTTTGTCGTCTAAGATGACACAGTATGTGCATGTGTATGCACTACATCTTAAAGGGAAAGTTTATATACAGAGAACGTGCATATCGCTCAAAAACACCCAAAAGTTTATATTATATATTAGATGGACTGGGAGACAACCACAGGCAACACTTTCCAGTCCAAGACCAACCGATATGGAGCAGTCGCTGGGGGATGGATGTTTGCAGATAGTCATGGAAACGGCAGAAACATCCCTGGAAACGGCAGAAACATCCCAGCCAGAAGCCGAAACACAACCTGGTTGAGGACTGGCTGCGGGGCAGAGAGCGGCAGGCTGGGGTTTTAATGGAGCACCGTTCGCCAAGCCCCTATTCCTCTAGTAGAGCCATGCAGTTTGGGTAGTCGAGGGTGGGGGCACGAGGGTCACCCCCCACCCCACCAGCTCCTACTGGGCCGTTTGTATCCATCAGCATTTTCACTACGGATGTTGCTTGGATCGTACCTCATAGTAACCTGTTGCTGATGGAGTAAAACACTGACTGTGTAAAACCAGAGGGGGGGGGGGGGGGGGGGGGGGGGAGAGCCTTGTACGCAGAGAAAGAAACTGTGTCCAAGAGGTCAGGTTACACGTCAAAACTCATATTATTAAACCTGCCACTCAAATGCCGCAACAAATGTTAAGGGTGGATTAAACCCCCCCCTCCTTGGATGTAGACGTGCTTGCCTCAGTCTCTGTCCAGCCGAGGGGAGGGGGGGGGGCGTGAGGATAAGGCCTTGTAGCAGCCGGGCAACAACCAATAAATCACCAGCAAGACCACAGGAGTGATTTGGGATGTAAACACAAGAATACCGGATTTTTTGTGGATTTGTGTGTTTGGTGTGTTAAACACTGTCGTGGGCAGGATTTTTTTTGTCATAGTAACTCAGCAACCGCCTCCCTCATACATTTCCCGAAGTGTTACTATAAGACATTACATTGTTCCAGTTAGATTTAATTATATGTATAATTAGATTATACGACATTCTTGTTCTTGTCAGCATCCCCACTACATAAAAACTTCCTATAAAATGCCACATTTCTGATATAAACTGAATATGCAGCGGAGAAAAACCCACAACCTACAGGCACTGACACTTCGCTTTATAACTATGGTCAAATTAAATGAATTGCTATCAGGTATCTGAGTTACGGTCTATAAATTGCTGCCACTTGTGGTGATTATATATATTCAACATACGATTCTGCACATTACGAGAAAAAAACCACGTAAAATTTTGCTCGCTGTTGGAAGGTAGCGGCAAAAGACGAACGAAATATCTAAATTAAAAAAAAAACAAAGAGTAGTTTCATTGTATAAGCATCAGTCAGCTTATTCAGCCAACTATGAGCAGCCTGCTCATTTTTTAAAGATTACGGATCTTAATCTCACACGGTCGGCCACAGGAGTTCATTCCCTGGCCACATGGTACATTCACGGCCCACACTTATGCCAGGAAAGCAAGATGCTTCGTGCAGAATTCCTACGACACTCAGGGAGAAAGAATCATGCCCAGCACGACAGATTAATGCAAGACCGTGAGGGGGGGGGTGCAGGATATAAACAGCCCCGCCATGTTAATTAACAACACCGCATCGAGACAGCGTTAACGACCTGACACCGTCGCACAGGCGGAATCTCTAAACCGTAAGACGATGCTCATTAACCTGTGGGGATTGTTTCCTTGTGCCAGAGCCAAGTCAAATGGGAAATTAAAGCGGAGGTGAAAGCGAACGTGGGACCCTTTCCCCGCCCGGTCATGGCGCTAATCTGAACCATCGTATTTTGGAATCCACCAAAACACCCCCCCCCTCCAGTGCAAGAAACTGTCTGAAATGCAAATACCCCCCCCCCCCCCTCAGTCAGTCCTGATTTTCCCCATGTAGACTATATTGCCAAAAGTACTGGGACACCTCTCCAAATCATTGAATTCAGGTGTTCCAATGACTTCCATGGCCACAGATGTATTAGGCATGCAGACTGCTTCTTCAAACATTTGCGGAAGAATGGGTCGCTCTCAGGAGCTGAATTTAATCGTGGTACCGTAATAGGATGCCACCTGTGCAGGAAGTCCATTCGTGAAATTTCCTTGCTACTAAATATTCCACGGTCAACTGGTGGCATTATAACAAAGTGGAAGCAGCAGCAGCAACTCAGCCACGAAGTAGAAGGGCACGTAAAATCAGAGCGGGGACACAGTGTGCAGAAGTTGCCGACTATCTACAGAGTCAATAGCTACAGACCTTCAAACTTTGTGTGGCCTTCAGATTAGCTCAAGAGCAGTGTGCATAGAACTTTGTGGAATGGGTCTCCATAGCCGAGCAGCTACATCCAAGCTTTACATTTCCATGGGCAATGCAGAGCGTCGGATGCAGTGATGTAAAGCATGTCGCAGTGGAGACGTGTTCTCTGGAGTGACGACTTCAAACTTCTCTGGCAATTTGATGGACGAGTCTGGGTTTGGCGGTTGCCAGGAGGACGGTACTTGCCTGACTGCATTGTGCCAAGTGTAATGTTTGGTGGAGGGGGGGGGGTTATGGTGTGCAGTTGTTTTTCAGTGGTTGGGCTTGGCCCCTTAGTTCCAGTGAAAGGAACTCTTAATGCGGCAGCATTCAAAGCCATTTTGGACAATTTCATGCTCCCAACTTTGTGGGAACAGTTTGGGGGTGGACACTTCCTGTTCCAACATGACTGTGCACCAGTGTACAAAGCGAGGTCCATAAGGACGTGGAGGAGTGAGTCTGGTGTGGAGGAACTTGACTGGCCTGCACAGAACCCTGACCTCAACTCAATAGAACACCTTTGGGATGAATTAAAGCAGAGATTGCGAACCAGGCCTTCTCGTCCAACATCAGCATCTTACCTCACAAATTCTCTCCTTGGTGAATGGTCAAAAATTCCCATAAACACACTGCTAAACCTTGTGGACAGCTTTCCCAGAAGAGTTGAAGCTGTTTTAACTGTAAAGGATGGGGCAGCTCCATATTAAAGGATATCTAATAAGAATGGGATGTTATTAAAGGTCATGTGTGTGTAAAGGCAGTTGTCCCAATACTTCTGGCAATATAGCGAATGTAACAGCCCCCCCCCCCCCCACACCACAAGTAACTTTTTTTGGGTATATTAAAAAGTTTTTTGTGACCCGTCATATCCAGGGAGTCCTGTGCTACATGCCCAGTGCATTCTGGGATACCTGACCCTGACCCTATACCGGTCAAACCATAATGAAAAATGAACAAACGGATGTACAAGAAGAAAGACAGCGTCCTGTAAAAAGAGCGACAGAACATCTCTCCTACATTCAGCTCAGGTTTCTAATCAGATCATGCAGCTTGAAAGCAGCATCACCAAGTTTACTTTCGGTAACAGTTAGTCAACATCGATAGAAATCGCAGTGGTGCCATGTGATTCGACGGGACAGAAACACAAAGAGCAAAATTCGCAATTGCCTCAAACGTGAAATCTTGAAATTACTGCATTACTGGGATACGCACATCAGAAGCCAGAGCCCAGCCAAATCAGAGAAGCTAAAACGGACGGACGCTCTGGCCAATCCGCTTGGCCGTATCGGGACGCGCCAGACTCATGCGGGAGGGGCTGTGATCAGGCCCTTTTTTCTCCTCCCTGATGGCAGAAAACGGAATATAAATACCTCAAAATAGACAATTATGTCAATAAGCCACAATACCAAGCCAGTGACATTTACACAAGTACCGACCTGGATCCATCCATCCATCGTCCACTCGTTCATCCCAGGCAGCATGATTGGGGCCCTGGAGCCTATCCAAGGATGCATAAATCACACGCGCGCTTTTGGAAGTTCAGTACATACGACCTATTGCACGTCTGTTTAACGCAACACAGGACAAATAAAAAAAAAAAGACTTAACATGCCGATGTGCTAGACACAGGAATAAATTTCAAGCATTTTAGAAAACCGTAGAGTAAGTAAACTGCTGGACATGAAGAATTCAGCAGCGCTTGGATAGATGTGGGGGGCATACGAGGATCAGACATCTTTGGCTCCTTGACACCCCCCCCTTCCCTCGAGAGCACTACAGATGAGATGCGGTGCCGAGTGCACCCCCCCCCCCCCTTCTCGCCATCTCTGTCGGAGCACCAACTCCCCTCCCCCCCCCCCCGCCCCGCAGCACTCATCCTGAGATGTTTGCCTGCTCAGAGCTCTATGCACACGAGACTCCACCCATTATGACATCATCTCACCAAGATGCACTCAAATCAGAGCACAAGCTGTGTAACAAACAAGAGCACAGGGATGAAAGGATATTTCATTTCATGTGGCCTTTACCTCTAGGGCTATGGGTCAGTGTGTGTGTGTGGTTCAGGTTAATTGGGCCATCTAAATTTCCCTTAATGTGTGTGTGTGTGTGTATGCGCATGCCCAGTGATGCACTGGTATCCTATCCAGGGTGTTCCCCTGTCTGCAGTCCTTTGTTTCCTGAAAACGTCTCCAGACTCACCACAATCCTATACAAGATAAGTGATTATTAGTGATGAATCAAATATTTCATGTCGGAACATTACTGTGTTGGTCTGTCACGCTCGTCACCATGACCGCGCCCTTGGTTAACACCCAGCCTAGCCATTTCATTGAGGTGTGAAACAAGTGACAAAGACATTGAGATGTTAATTAGGCACTAACTGGAAGGCATTTGCAACAATCTGTAAGACGCTGCCCCTAGTGGACGGGAGGTGTGCACTGCCTTTTCCATATCTGCTCTCTCAGCAGGATGCACAGTACTGCGTTCAATCATGCACTGAAGGACACTGTACACGCACACAGATACGCACACAGCCCCTGAAGCAGTGTCTCCCCCCCGCATGCTTGCCTGCCAAGACCTCCCACAACACTCATGCAAGAGGGTGTCAAGAGTCCTAACCAAGTAAACACACACCTGACAACAGGGTTTGGGAAGAGAAGCAGCCTGTCAGAACCTCTATTCTTATAATCTTACCCCATAGCCTGCTCATTGTTGCATTGGGAAAAAAATATTTTAAAATCTACTTCAGTCAACCTGACAGCCAGAAGGCCGGAGATTCACCACATTTTTACGTAATCCTGCTTATATAAATTTGTGACGTCTTTTTGAGAGAACTTCCAAATCGCTCAGAAACACCCAAAAGCTTAGCAACAGCAGAACACTCATCCGGTCATTAGCCTGACCTCCACCCCACATGAAATGAGAATTCCCATAATCCACCCACTCCACTTTTTAACCAGGATCCCTCTTAAAACAAATGCTGGGAGGGGGGTCAGGCTGAGCTTCAAAGGAAAAAGAGACACGGCCCACACAGCAAGAACTGAATTCACCTGAGCAATGGGAATTATATACCATGAGGACTTCTTGGCCACCCAATCAGAAGCTGAGCTTTATTCTGACTGACAGCTAACCCTAACCCTCCCTCAGCTGCAACCTAAAGTCAGCTTCCTGGACTCCCCCTTCTCCCACAGAGGCTCAGAGGACAGAAAAGGGTTATTACACTCAGCATCCCTATGAAAAAAAATGTACTATTACAGGTTTGTAGGTCAAACTAATCTGGAAAAACACTCTAAAAGCACCATAAAACACCAAATCATCTGGCTGGGCTGAGACTTTCAAACTACGGCAAACTGACGTTTGCGAACTACGGCAAAGCTTTTGATGGAGCCCGTTTTAAGTTTAAAGTGGAATAATATAGATTTGCTGTAAGATTTCTTACGTGAGCGTGAGTCTGAAAGCGTGAATGGCACGCCAGATGCGGGAGAGCTAGCAACCCTGACAATCAACTATCCGAATCAGTCAACGGGAAAAGGATTATAATCGTCTCTGAAAGTCTTTGTTTAGAAGCCACTGATGTGAACCGTCAAGGCAGGTTAAATTGACAGATAATTAACGTGGCACTTAAAAGTTTGTCACCAAAAAGCTGGGGACACTCCCGCTTTATCATACAGAGCAGACACGGATACCTCCATGTAGGAGGAAAAGATTTAATTAAAGATCGCGGGATTACAGGACTCATACTTTTATTTAGTGTTCAATGATTAAATGTTTCTGCCGATGCTCGGACAGACATTCATCCATCTTCAAGAAAATAGCCCATGTTTTTTTTTAGCAGAAGGCGAAAAGTATGCCTTTATAATGCGTTACAGAATAGTTAAATTTCGATCTTTCGAGGCTGGTACTTGGAAGCAAGAATGAGCTTTAAAGGTTACAAATAAACGATACAATTTTGTTGAGAGATTTCCCATATTCCTATTAGCAAGGCAATCCCTGAGTATTTTATCCGAGCCATGCTGAATACCGCTTTTACTCATACCGGGGACGCAGCCCTATCGGGTCAGAGATCCCGTTATGGCCCGAATATCAAAGCGACGAACTCACTGCCCGTGTAGGGTCCACAATAAAAGCGGCCCTTAATCTCGCTGATCGTATGTGGCTGTGAAGGCGATGTGCGCACTACATAAAATCAGTTCACAGATTTTGCTGTACGATTGCTCATACTTGTCGGTCAAGAAAAATCTAACACAGAAAACACAATTTGCAACATAAAACAGTAAGTCACGACAAAGAAGTTAAATCGTGAGAATATTATTTGAAACAATTTGTTAGCCTGCTTAAGATCGCCACTTCTGAAATAATACGAATGTCTATCGAAACGCCCTCTTAACATCACACGTTCCCAAAACTTGGATAAGATGACAAAAAATGAGAGCGCCGTAAAACTAGTGATCATCTTACCTAGTCTAAATAACTGTGTAAGTTTAATAAATGTTAAAGCAAACAATGTTTTGAGAGTGTTATTGCAGACTTTATATATACTAGGCCCGTTTTCGATACGACCGAGCCCGGCGGCACTAGCGACCGACCGGGACGGGAACCCGCAAAACGCGCCGCGCCGGCTCCGGCGTTACAAGCTAAACGTAGCCGATCGGAGACATGCAGGCTTTCCTAGTGTCATTTACATCTGTCTTCTGTCCGCATCTGCGCAGACAAAAAGAGCCGCCGAGGGGCTTGGGGCTCTTAAAAGTCTGCTTGAATAAACCTCAGACTATTTTACTTCCCGTTTAAGACGCGAAGCTGCAAGCGCCCGCCGGTTATGGATGATATTCACCCCGAAATCCAGTTTCATGTGCACAATTCTGTGATCATCAAAAGCGTCTGGGTTTGCTTTTTCTTTAACAACTCGCCTTGCAGAAAGACCAGTCTGAAATGATACGAATAACAAAGACAGAACCGCCAGAGTCCAGTGCTCCGGGCTTGATCGCAGCACCCCCCCCCCCCCCCAACCACTATAAACTCAAACTTACTCTCCGCCTGTTTCGCATGTCAGCTTGCAGGCAAAGACGCCGTCATCACCGATGGATGATTCCTTAAAGAGACTGGGTCCCGATTGCGCCGCCAGGCATCGTAACGCAAGCGCGCGCGCACACACACACAACACACACACACACACAAAACCACCTCCCTCCGCCCCTCCCGGACGAGTCCAACGGGACACCTACCCGCCAGCGTTCCGCGGCTGCAGCCCAGACTTGAAGCCGCCCGACTCAGTGTGTGGCACCGCCTGTGGTTAATGACAGAGGCTGTAACCCGATCCCCCCCAGCCGCCTCCCTGAGAGAGCCCCTCCACCTCCCCTCGGTCCTACATTGTTCCAGCCCCCACAGCCAGCTCTTCCTGACAGCCAAATTACTGAGCGTTGAAAAACTATTACTGCCGGAGGAATCGTCCACCCCCCGTCCACTCTCGCCTTTCAGCTTAAAACCCTCCAGCGAATGGCTGCGGGTAAAGTCTAGACTTACTGCTTTTTCTAGGTTATTCAGACAGATGTGCAAAAAGCTTAGAGTGAGAGAGAGAGAGCGAGAAAGAGAGAGAGAGAGCAAGTAAACACTACAGAGCACTTGCGACACACAACTAATAACGATAATGAATTATTTGCCACTTGCTTGATGTCATTGTATTACACATTACGGGAATCTTGTTAATTTAACTCATATAATCAAAGCTCATAATGTACAAGACACGTATTCAACAGTGCCACACAAAGTGCTCCCCGACTACTGGAAAGTGAATGGGAGAAACATTTTTGTACAATGATGCCATTAACCTTCTCCGAGTAGCTACACCCTTCATTAGAGCAAAAGGAATGGAAAAAATAAAAACTAATATGAAAATGAAGTGGCAGCACAAGATCTTTGGGATGGAGGACATCTTTATCCAATTACAGAAGATTAATTTTCCACATTCCTCAGCGTGTGTCAGACTGACACCTGGCACGATGTCAACATCCATTGTTCTAACCTGAAACTGGCTGCCTTGTCTTAAATTAAACAAGCAAATTCGGCAGCTGAGGGGTCCCTGCATGTACTCTGCGGAGATCCTCGCATCTGACTGCACACCAGGCACAGAAGTCTGTCACTTCTCAGCCACGTTCCAACCCTTCCACTCCCCAGACAATGTCATTGCTTATTCACTTTATTTTCCATTACTTAGCCTAGAAATCTCCCATAATGTTGACCCAATTTTCACATATTAATACACCCCCAAAAAGGCAGAAATGGCCACAGACGAAGATTACCATTCATAAGATCCCCCCCCCCCCCCAAACGTCCTATACATATAATAACTCTTACTGTTAATAACACCTACTCAGGCTAAATAAAGTCTGGCGCCAAACGTATCGCATGGCTTGCTGAGCCATACTGTTTATTGGAGGGGGAAAAAAATCCTTTCATTGTCTGCAGGTCTAGGTGGGACTCTCACGTTGCATAAGGTGACAAAATTGCTGTAACACACGGTGAGCACAGCTTTCAGAAGATGCCATCCATGTTTATCGGAGTAACGTACGAGCTGTGCGAGCATCTTACAATTTCCTTTACAGACATAATCATCAGTAGTACAGATAGGATACAGAGAATTTGCTCAATTCAGAAAACACGAAATCTTGGTTTAAACCTACAGTAAACCCACCCGCCACATTTTAGGACTCTTACAACTATACTACTATAGTATACTGTAGAAAAGTACAGTTCATGTACTTTGCAAAAATATAGCCAAGTTACATTTCCAATTTGAGTTATGGACCTTCCTTATAGGTACAACATCTCCTCAGAAAGGCTACCTTTTGCAGATAAGTCACTGTTATTTCATCCGCTGCTCCTTTGCAGCATAAAAGGTCTGATCAGCTCTTAATCTTGAATTTTCAGCAAAAAAAAAAATCAATATCTAATATATAAACCATCAGCTGGTTGTAGTGAACAAAGACACATAATTAAAAAAAATTCAACATTCAACAACACCTATATACCCAAGAACTACCAATTTTATAATTTGTAACCACATTCTGCTTTATTCGCCTTTTTGGTGATTACAGTCCAGCCAATCACAGAACAATCTCACAGGGTGATTCAATGCATATAAATGCATGACACTTTCAAGGTTAGGATAAGAGCTTCCTACTTTATCTTAACACAGAAGTACAGTTCATTCATCCATGACATGCTAATATATTACAGCTTAATTCGCACGTCCTTAGTAACCGAGTCTGGATTCATCCTTAAGTAAAACACCTCGCGTCCGCTACAAAAACCCCGTTTCAATCAATGAATAAAATTTCCACATTTATTTCACTCATTTAAAACACGAATGAATTCCGGTATGTTTTTTAAATGCATTACTCATCATTGTATTATGCAGGCTACATATTATCAATGGTATTAGAGTGCAAAATGTGCGCAGGTCCCCGATACAAACCGAACCACCGTATTTCCGCTTCGCCTTTTCCCCACCTTCAATATCTAATATACATTTTAAAGATGTACGCCCGTATCTAAATTTTGTTAGCCGCTATTATCAGACTTTGACAGCGTGGGGTACGGCGCCCATTGTAATGCTTACTTCACATCGGGGGGCAGATTGACCCAACTACGGGAGGGTGAAGATCGGGGATGGGGGGGTGGTTTGTTCCCATCCCGACTCTACATGACAAAAGACCCCTAAGAATGTGTCAACTGGCTGCGCCACATTTTAAATTTATCCAAATAAATCGTAGAGTATAATATATCCAACTTCACTGCAGCAATACAGGGATAGTAATATTATATTGACATTAAAGGGTATCTTAAACATAAAATAGCACCGTTTCACCCAAACAACATAAAAACAGAATCACGGTGTGCATGAACCGAGTATATTTTAAACTACGTTAAAATCCATTCCTAACGCGTTTGTAAACCAACACCATTTGCATAATATACTGTTTTCATCATGTAAAATATTTTTGGTTTGCCAAACATCAAATGGTTTGGTCTTGTCAGTTCAATAACGAGTGAAAGATCGACGAACACAAAGTTGGGAGGTTTAAGATAACAGTGCTTTAGTTAGGGCATGAGAAGGAACCGATAACTTACCTTAAAAATTCAGGAAGTGCTTTAAAGGCTGCGATTAAATGTGCACTTTACAGCACAGCCACTGCAAGCGGCCAGCGGTCTCGGACCTGAAGGTGGTGTTTTCCTTTCCTTTCTCCGACCAAAAGCCGCCCGCCTCAGCAGGCATTGCCGTCCTCCGCTTTCTTCGCGGTTACTGCGGCTCTCATACTCCGAAACGAGACAATGGGAATCCGGTCCGAAAAAAAATCACTGGGAAAAACTAGGAAAGTTTGCTGTGTGCCTAGCACGACTTTGGCGACTGGAGAGAAAGAGAGAGGCGTCCCTGCTTCTGGCTGTAATTAAAGATCATTACTACATCATTTCCTCTGCGCTCATTCCCACACTGGACACCTGGGGAGAGAGTGACCGTGTCTGAAATCTCACCTGCATAATTGCATGTGTTTGCATGCGCATATCAAGCGGCACAATCTCCCAGTCAAACTTTCTGCATAAGAAAAATGATTCATTATTGTACTGGATATAGCAAAGCAAGTTATGCAAGACTAATGATACTTTATGTATAAATTTTGAACTGTATTTGTAAGGAATAGGTCAGATGCGTAAACACTGAATATACCCTGACGTTTCTGTAAGTTATACTTAATGCATAGCCCATGGACTGCTTGAGTGCTATTTGCTCACAAATGCGAAATTTAAGTTCGGAGGTGAATGCTCCCGAGAGTTACGAAACGTTATAGTACAGTATATCTTAAGAAAACATCTGTGCAGGTCATTTTTTTGTAAGCAAAGTGTTTTGATATTGAATTAATGGATGTATTTTAGCTTTATATTATTTGGATAGTTTGAAATAAATTTAAGAACCCAAATATATTAATTAGGCTAAATAAAATAGAGTTTCACTCACCGTATTACACTTTCTACGTTAAGTTAAGGAGCCTAATTCACCACGTTTGCTATGTAATGCTGCCCTCTGCAGCGCGGGAGGTCCCCTAATGAAATCCCAGCACAGAGCGGGGGAAGCTGGCAAGTTTCTGCTGCATTCTTTTAACAATCGGAAAGGTGAACTGGCTACACGTCGAGAGTATTTGTGAATGGGCGTCGTGGGATGAGCTTGTCGCCCACTGTCCATTCCGTAAAAACTCTGTTGTGAAAATATTTATCTACATTAAAAATAAACGTCATTCACATTTGTAAGACCTTGTAGATTTACTGTAGAAGCATATAAGTCAAGTCGCCAGAGAGTATTGCAAAATGTAAACATTTGTATACATATTTAAATTCTGTTTTTTTTTTTTTTTTTGGTGTACTTCTAGGACACTTGAGTAGATGTTAATGCATTCACTTTTTAAAGACTGGACTCTGAGCCCTGATGGTTTATTAAGTGATTCTTGGAGAGGATCGCATTGATTGTGGCATCGAAGGCGCCCGCATTCACTGCCGGATGCGGCGTTGAGTGGTACCCTGGGCGTCCTCCTCCACCATCTCCGCCATCTCCCATCTCATTTCCATGGTTACCGAGGGACTGATCATCCTCCGGAAACAGCGTGCTGGCAGCGCCTAGCTTGGTAGGTGTCTATCCAAAACATAATCTTATTAGTTAAAATGCTTAAAAATAATCGATGGGGTGAATTTGGTGTACACAGCTAATAGCAATAACAATATAGCGATAGATCAGCGCAAGCTTGCAGTTTCAAGTTATTTCCTACAGGCGTGCGTCATGTACGGCTGAATGTAACGGTATGGCCGCTGAATACGCTACGGCTGTTTATCTTTGTCTGCTTTGTTAGCTTCCTGGCAATACGTGACTCGATATCAACGTCATATTTTAATAACTGGCAAATAAATATCCGCCGCGCTAAAGAAAGTGTGCTGTAAATTCGGGAACATTAATTAATTGTTCGGCGTGTGCATATCCTTATAGCTAATATACCGTCTCGCTTGGGGGCCGAGTCTCATCTGATCTACTGCTTAAAGACGACGAATAGGTTTTGTCATCAAAAACATGTAATCTTATTTTCTGTTGATTTTTACAGCAGGATATTTTCGGTAATGAGTACCAAGAAAAACCACCGACGGCTGAAACATGGCAAGTGTTCAAGTCTGCATGTTTTTTTTTCCATTTTCCTACATTTTTCCTTAATTTTTTTCCTTCATTGCACGTTCTCGAAAATATTTAGAATATCAGGCTTCAAAAAATAAATGTCGATTTAAAAGAGGACCCTATATTTGGGTTTTTTTATTAAAAGGTGTAGCGGACATCGCGGGGCGTAAAGTGCGCCTATTTGCTAAAACAGTTCTAATAGAGTCTCGCGTGTTTTCCGTGTTGGACTTCACTTCTAATACAAATAATGTTTAAAATAATGCATTTGAGATATGAGATGCACAGAACCGCGCCTAGCCCACCATGCAAGTCGTGGGACGTGTTTTTTTTTTGTAGACCATGGGTGGCCAAATCGCAGGGTCGCGTCGTGTACTGGTTTTTATGCAATCTCAGCTAATGAAATCTTTCATTTAAACACCGATCAGGATACAATGTCATTTCACATCATGGAACACAAATAGTCAGTACTGTTCTGTACTAATTAAATATATTTTCCAAATATTGTAGGGCTCTTGACGGAAATACCCAGATGATATCTGATATTTTGGAGATCGCGTCGCTTTTACGGAAAGTACGCATGATATTATGCTGTAAATCGTCGACGGAATATTACAGATTTACATATTTCGACGGTGCAGATCTTGGTAAAATACGAGCCCAAATCTTTGCTTTTCGGGTTTCACCCACATTCATGGTTTTTATGGTTTGATCATCGCTGCCTGTGTTGGTATATCATAGCGTATGATATAATAAGGAACAGACGGCTCTTAACATATGTGAGAATTAATTACGTATTGGTTAAAAATGTACTGCATATTTTTTTTTCTTAGGCTTTAATGTACACGAGCACGGGATTGCGAGCACCAACGGTACCGAGGGACCCGCGTCCCAGATTCCGGGGCTGTCGCACTGTGCCGACGCTGCTCCTGAGGAGGCGAGACCCGGCCGCCGCGTCGGCATCTTCGAGACAGACTCGGATTACGTGAAGCTCGCCAAGCAAGGGGGGCAAAAGGGTACATTTACTATAAATACTCATATTAATTAAAAAAAAAGGAACAACAGATCTCATATGGAGGTGATGGTCCCACGCAATTGTTTTTCGCGCAATATGTTTACAACTAGGGTGAATAGTGTTACATAATTAAATGACAAATAGGTACAGCAATGTGTTTTGTACCTGTTTCATATATTTCAGTGGAGACAACAGAATTTTAAGGCAAAAGGTGATTTCCCCCCCAACCCCTAACTCCCCGAAATTTCACACCAGGTTTATTGTGGCATGAAGATTCCAAAACAAACGCTAAACCCAAAGCGCCATACGGGTTCCGCACCAATGGAGATGCTCCGCAGAAAATGAGGTAAGAGCAAAATCTTCAGGGTCAGTCTGGGGAAAATGGAGCGATTTGTTCCCGTGGGCTGCAGTTTTGAACAAGTGTTGTGTGTTGGTAATAAACTACACTTCTAGCTGTATTTAAATTAATTTCCACTCTGTGGTGTGTGGGTTGTCTCTGTGTACGCAGTTCCACTGCCCAAGGGTCAGGAATTTCCCTCAGGGATCAATAACGTTAATATAATCTAATCTAATAAATTTCTTAATAAAAACATAAAACTCTTAATAAAACAGTCTGTTTTAGGATAGAATAGAAGGTGAGGTTTATGTAGACCTGTGATTTTCTGCTTGCAGCAAAGCTAAAAGATCAAACTCTGATGGTTTGACATCTGGAGAATCCAAGGAAAGTTCATCTAAGGGGGCCATGCAAAAGCTAGAAGCTCCTTTTGGGGGCGACAGTAAATCGGCCTGGGAGAGAGAAGATAATAGTTTTTCTGGTAAAGAGAAGGTGAATAGAAAATGTCCATCAGGTCACGTGTTTCCGCAGTGTTCTCCAAATGACGTTACCACATTCCATTCTCATTCTGTGTCGGTCATTTTTGCAGACATACGTCATTCTTCATCTCACGCCTTTCTTTCATAGTGATCAGTATGAGGATTTATGAGGATTAATTTTATTGCAAATTTAAATGTAAAATGAATTATATTATTTTTTATCTTGTTTACGTATACAAGTGAAGGTTTGGTATCTGTTTTTATTTACGAACAGAAAAAACTTAAAAAATAAAAAATAGCTAATTTCGACATTACATTTTTAAATCCCCAGGCGTCCAAAGGCGACGAGGCCACTGACCAAATGCAGAAGCTGTCTTTGACCTCTTTAAACTACGGAGAATCAAACAAGTTTAAGAGGCGGTGAGTACTTTTCAAGAGTTAATATTGAGCGTTTCGCCACCAGGTGGCGATATAATTTTTCTTAACAACCGTCTATTAACATACGTAGGCGATGCTTTTTGACAGGCGCATAATTCTCACTACGAACAGAACATAATATGTTGATTACTTTTTTGTTATTCCCATTTTTGTGAACTAATCAATGGATTTTGGAAATATAACCAGTTTACTAGTGACAGGGTTTGATGTTCAGACATTTTTCCCCTTGATGTGGGAAAACGATGTATTTTCACCAATATAGTGCCATATAATTTACAAGGTCAAAATACAGTTATACAGTACTGTGCAAAAGTCTTAAGTAGTCAAAGAAAACGTTTAAAGCTATTAATCTTAATACTAATTGTATATTTTCTCAAAAGAAGACACACAATTTAACATCATAAATTAACAGAATTTACATTAAAGTAAGGAAGAATTCCATCTGTTCTCCAAAAAGTTACTGATATTTTGCTGGATGCCTAAATAAACTGCGCTTCAGTTCCCAAGCATCTCCTTAGGGGCACCTCAGCCATTTTATGTATTCATTAAATTTCTCGACTAGCTCTATTAATTAACTTGATTTGTTAAATGACTCAATGAGACATTACTCCAATGTGAAAATGATTTAAACTTCATTTTCTGTGACTGCCCAAGACTTTTGCATGGAACTGTATATGTGCACAGTATTATGATGACGTTATTTAAACATTTCTGAATACGATATGAGTAATCCAAAGTGGTTAAACCTAGATAGCTGGCTACTGTATTAAATTTGACATATGGTTACACTCTTTTCTTTATTTTACTAAATGAATTACCAGCATGTCTGTTTATAATCTCAGATCAGGGGCAGAGTTACATTTTTGATATCTGTTTCACTAAGAGAATAGCTGTTTGTGAAAATGAGCTTCTGTCACTGTAATCACTCGCAGGGCATATCAGCATATCTGGTATCACTGAAGATCTCGAGATCATGTTTCATTAACGTGCCCCATTTTTGGTATTCCTGAGGTGAAACTTCTTAAATCGTTGTATAAATCACTGCGAAAATGCCTGAAAACACACGTCTCGGCGGGGGCAGTGCCACTGAGCACTGCGAGGTGTGTCAGCCTGTGATAAGTCACACGACTTGTTTGGACACAGACCGCCAGGTTCCCCCGTATGCTGCCTACACCGCTACATTGTTGCCGTTCTTGCGGGTTTGTTTATGGGCAGGTCCTACGACAAGAAGATGCCCCCCATTTGCATGTCAAAGCTGCTGAGCTTTGGCTACGTGGAGGAAGACAAGAAGTCCCCCAACGACGACGACGCTTCAAGTAAGGCATCTTCCTCCCACTCAAGTATGCCAGCGCACGTGATCTTCACTATTGCCACTTCAAAACCATCGCGGGTAGGGTTGTGCTGGGAGGCGGCTAAACACAATAAAAGCTTAAAGGCTATTTATTCTCTCAAGGCCATTTGGAGGAGCCTAGCTGCAGGTGTTCTTTGATCTTTAATTACACAAAGGGACAGCATTCTAAAGGAATCAAATGACGGGAGATATATTAGATTATTATACCTGCTTTGAAGCGTTGAGTGGAATGTGTGAATGAAGTTAACATGAAGTATTTACGTGGAAAAATGGAGCTGATACATCATAACTCCTGTAAACAAGCTTTCAGGCAGTCATAATGCCATAACCTCAGACTGACTGCATAATGTGTCTTTTTTTCCCCACTGCAGGTATGACATCAGAGCAGACCAGCTCCATAGCACTCGAGGAGGATCTGGAGTAGGGCGTGCTGTGGGAAAAACAAAAAAATCAGAAGTCTTTTTTCGTGTCTACTTTCTCATTTTTTTTTCTTTTACGGGATTTTATATTTCACTTCCAGCATTAATGGCAATTTGCAGTTTTTCCATTTGAATTTGTTTCTAGCTTAAACATCCATTAGTGCTTATGGTATTGTATTTTTAGAAGTAGCGTTAGAGCGAATTAATTAGTCGCGACGGTAATGAAAATGCAACCGATTTTCAGTGCATCTCTTAACAAATAACTCAAGGGCTTGTGCTGAGGTAGCTGACATACAGAACCTTCATAAAACGAATGCAACACCGACTTCTTACCTCTGGGATTCACAGAAAGACCGAACCCTCAAACCTTAAGCTAATTACGTGCCCTGTCTGAAGGGTCCACCTACACGCATCTCAAAACGGGATTCCGAGAGACTGCAAACGAGCTTTTCTGGGTGACGACACTCTCTCATCAGGGATAGCAGCCATCGCCCACCTGAGGATGTCAAATACCAGCTTTTCAGGACTTTTCGCTAACAGTGTACGTTAGAGGTTTCCTTTCCGGCTGTCTTCCATTTTATGTGAGTGCGCGTGTATTTCAACGTTTTATCGTGCAGTTGTATTTTTTTTTTACATTCATTTATGCAAAAAGCTATTATGCAACCTGAGTATTTTTTATTTATTTAAGGTCTTCCCATTAATTTTTTTACCCTTTTACAGTGATTTGTTCAGATTTGTTTAATTGTAATATTTTAACAAATTTGCATGTGCATGTACATTTTTAAAATCATTATTGTTAAATAAATAAACAGTTTGTAGCTGTTGTGCTAAATTAATTCTGTGCTTGCTTTGCTTATATGACAGTACCAATGTGTGAGCGTGGCATGCAACAACGTCACACAGTCATATTAATCTCCCTTCTGGCGTATTCTCACATTATAGTGCACGCCGAAGCAGAAGCCATTTCTTGACTGATAATTTGAGTCACATGCTTCACTCTCCTGCTTCGCATTCCTGCTTCACTAGGAGACAGTCTGGTACCTTTTATCATGGAGTAGACTGTCTGTTGGTTACTTTTTTTTCCTCGCAAATCCATCCAAAATCATCCAGTCAGCCAGTGGGTGCCGGAACATGTAGGGTGAATTGCTGAATTGATGGAAGGGACATGTTCCGGAACATTCTCTTAATAAGCCTGTGGGAGCAGCACTGTGGGTAATGGGGCACATCACTGTTAAGAGGCCCTTCCTTCTCCTGCTTTGGGGTGAGATAGAATCTGCTAGCAGCAAGCGTGAACCTGTTAGCACTTCATACACCTAGTGATATCACCAGGGGTAATTAGCCAAGCCCACTTCCCTGTACAATGATTCAGGTTTTTTGTTTTTTTTCCCAGGCATGGTGGTTTGGCACTGGAGAAGTTTGACTTGGGGGCAGTTTTATTGACCAGAGCTGAGGAGAGATGGGGCAACATGACTCAAGCAAGATAAATATCTCGCAGAATCGCTCCGGCGATTGTCCACCTGCTTGAGAGCTTAGCATTTGTCCAGCTGTCCCATATCTATATAGAGGAAGTAGTAGGAAAAATGCGTTTCAGTGACTTACTAATTAAAAAAAGGAATAAAACGGAACAATTATTGACATCTTTGGTAGATAGTACAGTAAACACATATATATATAAAATTACACATACAAATAAATACTTAAAGTGAAATGGTGACATACATTTTCTGGGTGATAGACAAGGGTGGGTCACATTAGAACCGAAAGCCCGTAGACTGGGTGTCTCTTCGCGGTGGCCGCTTGGGACGGATGCCGGACAGGACTTCCTGGGCGTACAACGCGCTGTGGAGGCCCGCCTCCCGCAGTGCACATTCTATGCGCAGTCTCGGATCTGATGTGACCTGTGCATAAAGTCTGGCGTTTATGGAAATTACTAGAACATATTAGAATCATTATGCAACCAGTGATCCTGTATTGGAGAACTTCTGGAAGATGGATGGATAGCCCATCAACACCCAGCCTTGATTGATGCTTATGAATTCATCCAGATCTATTCAAATTCATCTTTTGCCCTTGGAAGTATCCGATTACCAAGGTTTCTGTGCATGGGGTGAATTTAAATTAACAAATATATTGTTGCAAGTATCTCAACAACAGTCTTGATAAACGTGCTTTGATAAATCCACATTAATTTAATGAAAGCTTTTATCCAAAGCGATGACCCGTCTTGAGAGAAAACGGGGACAGACAATCCCTGGAACAGGCGTTAGGGAGCCTCAGACAGGGGCTCAATGGTGATATCACTATGGCAAGTCTGGGATTTGAACCAATAACCTTCCCGTCACAGGAACGGCACCCTACCCCGCTGAGCCACGGACTGAATTGATTACCTTGGCTAATGGGGTCTCACCTGTGCATCAGTGTACGTATGCAGATGGTAAAGAGGCTTATGCAATACAAACTCCTCTGCTCCCCCCTGGTATCGATTCTTAGAGGCCTGGGTGTCTTTCATCATTCTCTCTGGGTCTGCCTCCACGAACACCGCTACCTGGGACAGAGGGGACACATATGCCACTCGGTGGCTGGGCGCTGCCATGCATTACCTACTATCTGCCAGTAGATGGCAGCAGCAAATAGACACGGACCAGCCCCAGATGGATGGGCTCGTCAGAAAGAAAACCGTCTCAGTCAGAGTGACCCATTTCACTGATTGGGGTGGGGGGGGAGGATTAGCGACTACAGAAATGAGGCACCTCCTTCCTGAGGGACTCCAGTCGCTCCTGCTTCTCCTCCTGCTCCCGTAGCCGCATCAGCAGCTGTCCTTCCTTCTCCTCCCTGCGGCGCTGCAGAATCTCCTCCCGAAACTGCACCCTGAAGGGGGGGGGCGAGTGCAGAAGTCAGGAACTGCAATGGCACTCCTGCTTACCATCCCCTAACCCCCCCCCCCCCAGGCAAACTGCAGACCCCTGTACAGGCACTATGTGATCAAGAAATTCATCCACACTGAGTAATGACTATTTAACTTGCAAGGGAAATACAGGTCATGTGTCAGAATCATCCAGCCTTCTGTACCTCAGCACACATGGAAGATGGGGACTACAAATATGAAGTGGGGGTGCATTTTAATGGAAATATCCATGAATGAAAGCAGGACAAATACATTAACAAGGCAAACACACTGGGTAACAGAAAATTAGTTCTGGGAAAGCAGACTGGCAGACTAACAAAAAAAATAATATATGATTTGGATGTGAATGACACAATGCTGCAAAGAAAGGAGAAGATTTTGGGGGGAATTTCCTTTTTTAGACATCATTATCACATCATTTCCTTCAGAGCAGAAACCCTGGGGGAGCCATACAGCCGATCAAATAGAAATGAATCTGGTTTTGCTTCAGCAGGGGCCCACACCTAGCCGAGTTACCTCTCCATATCCCTCCTGGCCCGTTCTGTCATCAGCGTCCTCAGTGCAGCCAGCCTCTGCTCTGCAATCTCCCGGAGCTCCTCTCTCCTCCTGTGCTTCTCGAAGCGGTACCCCCTGATCTGAAAGGAAGCGGCCAGGCACATGCTAATGGGGGCGTGCTAATGAGTGCACGCTAACAAGAACATGCTAAAGAGTGCATGGCAGCAGGCATGCTAATGGAGACGAGCTAACGAGTGCATGCTAACAAGAACTTATTAAAGAGTGCATGCTAACAGGCACATGCTAATGGGGGCGTGCTAATGAGTGCACGCTAACAAGAACATGCTAAAGAGTGCATGGCAGCAGGCATGCTAATGGAGACGAGCTAACGAGTGCATGCTAACAAAAACTTATTGAAGAGTGCATGCTAACAGGCACATGCTAATGGGGGCGTGCTAATGAGTGCACGCTAACAAGAACATGCTAAAGAGTGCATGGCAGCAGGCATGCTAATGGAGACGAGCTAACGAGTGCATGCTAACAAGAACTTATTAAAGAGTGCATGCTAACAGGCACATGCTAATGGGGGCGTGCTAATGAGTGCACGCTAACAAGAACATGCTAAAGAGTGCATGGCAACAGGCATGCTAATGGAGACGAGCTAACGAGTGCATGCTAACAAGAACTTATTAAAGAGTGCATGCTAACAGGCACATGCTAATGGGGGCGTGCTAATGAGTGCACGCTAACAAGAACATGCTAAAGAGTGCATGGCAACAGGCATGCTAATGGAGACGAGCTAACGAGTGCATGCTAACAAGAACTTATTAAAGAGTGCATGCTAACAGGCACATGCTAATGGGGGCGTGCTAATGAGTGCACGCTAACAAGAACATGCTAAAGAGTGCATGGCAACAGGCATGCTAATGGAGACGAGCTAACGAGTGCATGCTAACAAGAACTTATTAAAGAGTGCATGCTAACAGGCACATGCTAATGGGGGCGTGCTAATGAGTGCACGCTAACAAGAACATGCTAAAGAGTGCATGGCAACAGGCATGCTAATGGAGACGAGCTAACGAGTGCATGCTAACAAGAACTTATTAAAGAGTGCATGCTAACAGGCACATGCTAATGGGGGCGTGCTAATGAGTTCACGCTAACAAGAACATACTATAGAGGGCATGCTAACACGCGCCTATCTCATTAAAGCTGGGCAGGGCTACACTAGGCCCCCTCATCGGTAGACATCACATCTGGGGTGCAGTAGAGGTGTCCAGAAATCACCAGATATTTCTGTGTGACACTGTGGTGCTCGTGACCCGTCTCTGCCCACAAGCAATAATTAATCAGCTCATTTTTTTTGTTTTACTCGCAGCCTGCCATGCCTTCCCCCCAGGAGTAGCTTAATTAAGAGCCCTGGAAGGCAGCTCGATCCCACACCATCTGTGAGGATGGATGGTGACCTGGGGTCTACCTGACACATGAGGAGCTTTGTGACAGGGCTGCATGGGCGGATACCGGGGCTGGGCTACAGGGGCACTGGCCCCAGCTGAAAGCTGATTGACTCCCCGAGTGTCCCTTCCCTGTCACTCACCGATGCAAAACACACCATTGGCTAACAATAGGGCTGGTCGTACTGTATGAATTATGGCCCCGCTTATGTCCACCACCCTACGGGTCTCACCCTCTCTTTCTCGAAGGTCCTCCGCTTGTCCTCTTGCTCCTGCTCCCTCCTCAGCCTCTCCTGCTTTTCCTCCCGCCTCCTGGCCGCCTCTGCCTCCTCCAGGCGGCCGGCCTCCTCCTGCTGCAGTCGCCACTGCAGTAACTAGAAACGCACAGGCTGCGTGAAGTGCGGTGTGGCGTCCCAACCTGCATTGGAATGCTAAATAAGAAGGTTGCCCATTCAAACACCAGAAGGGGCACGATGGCGTACTCTTGATATTTAACGAGAATTGCATTTGTTAAATAGCTAGCTCAGTAAACGAACGAAAAGCTGCCTGTAGGCCAAATGTCTCCTGTAGCTAAATCTCTTTTCTGAGCAACAGACTAGTAGTCAAAAATCATACCTAAGAAGCCTATCTAGGTGGCCCAGTGCCATATGGGAAGCTCTTATATGCCCCTCCCCTCAGAGTATGTGCTAGCCACGCCTCCCTGTTGGCCCCACCCACACACATTTGTCCTCAAACTACAGATGACAGAACATGTGAATGGCCAATAAGTGGCGCTGCTAGCAGAACTGTGAGAAGGCTGTGTGTCAACAGTACAGCTGCTCCTCGATTTACAGTGGGGTTACATTCCGATGAGCCCATCAAAAGTGGAAAATATCGTAAGTCGAATATGATTATGGTATGATAAAAAATTTAGTAAATAAATGACTACTGTTGCTGAATAAGTAAATAAGTGATTACCATAACCAACTAAATACCAGTAATTGAAACGTAAATAAATAAGTACAAGTGTATGGGATTACGCTCACAAACGCTACAGGAAATGGCTGTGTGGATCCTGCCATCACTCAGGATCAGTAGAAAGTATCGCATGGCATATTGCTAGTCTGAGAACAGATCCATCCACCCATTTTCTGAAACCGCTTGTCTTATTCATGGTTGCAAAGGCCTCAGAGCCTACCCCCGAGGCTACAAACCATTAACACTCACATGCACATCTACCGACTGTGTAAAGCTATCTCACCATCGTAAATATTGTAAGCCAAAGCATCGTAAAGCAAGGAGTATGTGCATTTATCATGTTTTGGAATGTAAGCAAGCAGCTGATTGGATAGGAAAGTCCTCTACTGGATTTGTCAACATCTTTGATGTACAGAACCAATGAAACAATTTGGAAACGCCAAGCCGCCTACAAAGGGGAGCGATGGTGTCTCATCACATGAGCTGGCCATCTGACCTGAACACAGTAGAAAGAGCTTTGGAGGAGTTTGACCAGAGAGTGAAGGAGAAGTAGCCAATGGGAGCTGAGCATATATGTGGGACCTCCTTCAGCACAGCTGGAACAGCATCCCAGAGGATGGAGAGAGTAGGGTCAGCCAGTCCCTGGAGTAACTGGGGTTAAGTTCAAGGGCCCAATGCTGGCATCACTTTGCCGACGCAGGGATCTGAACCGGCAACCTTCTGAGTCCCAACCCACAGAGCTGCACCACCCCAAAATTTTTTAATACCTTTTGCTCAGTGCATAATCCATATATATATAAAATTTTGATTTCTTTATATTTATTCTAAAAATGTAGAAAATAGTACAAATAAACTATTCTATGGGTAGGTGTGTCCAAACTTTTGATGGGTACTCCACATGATAAATGGAGGCTTGTTAATGGATCATAAAATCAGTCAAAAAGTATTTTGGTGTGTCTTTTTAAAGCAACACCATAAAGACACAAATTATCTTGTTCAAACTGGCATCCTATCTAGGTTTGTGCCCTGTGCTCCCTGGGATAGGGTTGGGAAAGCCCTCTGAAACTCTGACTAGGATAAAGGGTTGCAAAATGACGTGGGAGGTTTACTACACAAAAATGTTCTGAGGGCAGAAGGAACAATGATTCAGAATTTCATCAATTTCACCATATTTCATCAAACGATGTAATGGCTGCAGAGATGGATTACTTCAATATCATTATCCATCCATCTTCCAACTGCTTAACCAGTATGAAGTTGCAGAATGATTCAATGGTTCAGAGAGATACCCAATCAGATTGTGGAGGCAGGTCCAAGCAACTGGACAGCTGGATATATATTCCTTATATATTCCTTTCTATGAAGCAAGGAAAGCCAGTGGCTACCTTGTAGAAAAGTTTGAAGGTAAGTTAATTACTATTTTCACTTCTTATAACGGTTCCAACCTTTGAAAAGAAGATAAAAACTTTCAAAGGGAAAGACCAGCAAAATAACTTTTAATATACACTGACCTTGCTATACAGTCTATGTCATGCTCTTAGATAAGCTCATTATGCACAAGTGCCGAAGTCCTTTTAGAAAAAATCCAGCATGCCTGCTTTTGGTTGTTTGGAAATTATCTTGCTATGTTGCATGAAACCTGTTAATGAGAAAATGCTGGATATTGCAACAGGTTGTTTTTTTGTACAAATTCCAAAAATGCTATCTAATTAGTACTACATAAAACTCTCTCCTCAGATATAACTTTATTATACTTACACCAGTGCTAATAGGAAGTAACATTAGGACAACCCCAGGCTTCCTCTATCCTCCGTATATTTCCAGGTAAGATTTTAGCTGCTGATTAACCACAGGAGGTAACTCAACTTCACTGTTTTGTCCGTGAAAATAAACACCAACATCGTTTGGAAATTTTCAACATCCATGTCCAGGGCAAACTGGATCTGAACAATGTTCCTCATTAAGACCTCAGATGTACAGAGGAGACCCTGTGGTCACCTTTTCTCAACTTTGAAATGGGAATTGAGCAGGACCCGGGACAGCATGCAAGCATGTGTATATTTCTGTCTGTCTGTGTTGTGGGGGGAAGGGCATGTACATATTACATTGTGGGGACCAAATGTCCTGTAATTTTTTACCTTGACGGAACATTGTAGGTCCCCACAAGGATAACCTCAATTTTAGAAATGTTGTGAATGTAATCAGAAAACAAAAAATGCTGAAAGTCATGTGTACCAGCAGCTTGTATAACTCAATGTCCAACCAGTAATCACATATTAATAGCAGAATGGCATATCAGTGTCCATCCATCCATCCATCCATTTTCTGTAACAACTTGTCCTATTCAGGGTCACAGGAGCCTATCCTGGTGGCTATGGGTGCAAGGCAGGGAACAGCCCAGATGAGGTGCCAATCCACTGCAGGGCACATTCACACACACACACGCACATAATGGACAACTTGGTAACACAAATTCACATTAGCATGTTTTTGAACTATGGAGGGGGGGGTGGACTGGAGTACCTGAAGGAAACATCATGAGACATGGGGAGAACATGCAACCTCCACACACATGCAGTCATGACAAACCCAGTGCTAACCACTGCACCTCCATGCCACCCCCAAAACAGTGTCATACACAGAACTAATATTCAAAATAACTTGTTTCTGTATGGTTCCCCGAGTGTCCCTGATGTCGCGCGTAACTGCAACGTGCCCCCACTGCGGAGAGCAATAGAAAGTGATGCAAGAGAAATGCTCTTAATGTGTCTGAGGCTGATTGCATGCATGCATTGTCAATTTTTGTCAGGGTGGGGAGGGGGGATTCTAAAAGACAAAGATCCATATGGGACTCCAATAAAAGAGCACACCATATGACACAATGAACAAAACATCATTGTGCTACAATAAATAAATAACTGAAATAAACAGTTTGATAGCATTCGCATTCTTTTGCCATCATCCTTACATTCGTCTGACAGGCACATTGTCTACTGTATTTAAAATCCAGAACAGAAAATAATAGCAGTCATTAACTCAATACCAGACAGACAAAAGACAAGCTGCCTTTTCAGCTCACAAGTCAAATTTCCCAGAAGCCATTGCTCTGTAATGTGACATTGTTCTGCTCTTATATCGCTCTATTGTCTGAGGTCATTTAGGTACTTTTGACCAGTTTCCGTCATTGTGTGAGCTCAGAGGACAAGGCAACAAACTAATATGTAGACCTTTTCTGGAAGTTGCTGGAAAATGGCATGGAGGTGGCCTTCCCACACCAGTGTGTGATGTGGTGTCATGCTGAGTTAACGCCCACCAACCGACTCACCTCAGCTCTTACGGCGCAGTGACATGTGTGACTGTATGCAGAGCTCAGTTCCTTACAACTGAATAGCTGATTTGCCCCAATGCTGCCTTCCCAAGAGGGGAGGATGGGGAATTAAGTTTATCGTGCTGAGATGGGCAGCTGATCCAATAGCTGGCAGGGAAGAGAACTTGTGCCCATCCTGTGCCCTCCAGCCTTAAAGGTGCCTCTCATGACTGTCAGCATTTCAGCTCCACTGTGGCCCGAATGCGTTGTTCACCTCATCATTACAGCATAGCACCTCATGGGGGATCTAGAACCTGGAGCGAGACATCCGCGGGATGTCACGATGGGGCATTCTAAAAAAGTTTGCGCTTGCCTGTGGAGTGCCGCATTAGTGTGCCTTTTGGGAAAAGCACCCCCCCCATCTAAAATGTGATCTATTTCCCTCCCCAATGTCCACTTTTAATGATTATTCTCCAGTCCATCACACATTCAGTCAGTCATCGAAATCTCAACGGCAAAGTAAAAACGGCTTCTTTAGGAGAGAGGCCGAGTCCTTTTCGTGCGTGGTAACCATGGTGATATTCCAGCCTGCTGTTTCATTTAAAAAAACAAAAAAAACAAAAAACAAAAATGGTTTGCTGACAAAATAAAATCACAGTGACGTGCTTCAAAGCCGGGAACATTTAGCGTGGATAGACATGGCTGGAACGGCCCTCGGCTGACTCGTTCAAACACCCAATCAACTTATAGTGTATATATACACTGAACAAAAATATAAACGCAACACTCTTGTTTCTGCTCCCATTTTTCATGAGATGGACTTCAAGATCTACAATTCATTCCAGATACACAATATTACCATTTCTCTCAAACATTTCTCACAAATCAGTCTAAATGTGTGATAGTGAGCACTTCTGCTTTGCTGAGATAATCCATCCCACCTCACAGGTGTGCCACATCAAGATGCTGATCTGACATCATGGGTAGTGCACAGGTGTACCTTATACTGCCCACAATAAAAGGCCACCCTGGAATGTGCAGTTTTGTCTCACAGCAAAATTTTTACCCTCCTCCGTACTTCTGTTGTATTAGAGCCGGTATTTGGGAATGGAAGATGACATAAAACAGGTACACAAGAACATACGTACAGTCAAGTACGCATATTGAGAAGCACACAAGAATTCAATGGGACTCAATAGGCAAAGGCAAAGGCCATGTCCTTAACTGATACACTACCTCATGTCCAGTCCACCAGCTTCTGCCTGACAGCCTAGCCTTAGTGGTCTCAATGCAGGCCTAGCAGTACCAATAAGCAACTGCCTAAGCATGGTCATGCCCTCCACTATAAGTAGAAGAAGCATTTACCCTCAGGAGTCCTGCACTCATAAAATACATCGATTTACTCTAGTCGGGCCTTGCACCAAGAGATTAATGGTGCTTGCTGAAGTGGCCTGTATCTGTCACACTGCACAAAGGCTAGGAAATGATATCTGTCCATTGTGATGGGATGACCAACCTAAAAGAGAAGTATGAAAGCACGCAGCCATTTTTCAGAGGGCGACTCCAGAACTGTGCGAAGGATCCCAAGTCTAAGCTCAAACTGCACCTCAACTACAAAGTTAGATGTTGCTAGCATCTGTGTCTGAATTCACTCCATAGAACACAGTTATTGTGGCCTAGATGATAACCTCACACCTGAGTAGGTTTGAATCTGACCTGAGAACATTGTTAATGGGATTTGCAGGTTTTCTGTGTACTTGTGCGAGACATTGAACTGATCATTCTCTATTGTTGTGTGTTTAATTGGCTGGTGACCTGTTAAGGGAGGGGTTCCCTGCCATCTTGGGAATGGCTCCAGATCATTATGATCCTACATGAATATTTACTGACCAAAAACAGGTGAAAGTAGGGCAGGATGCAAATATGAGTACAAGAGGTTTGCTGAGGGATACACGAGGTAGGCTAAGACAGTTAAGGGAACGAGAAGGACACGGACATCGCCAGCAATAACAACAACACAACCAATCAGAAACACGGCGGCATCTACACCAACAAACATGACAAATTCTAGAGTCCCCAGTCAGGGCCTCGGCCCTTACATATGAAGGGTAAAACAGGTGCAACACATAAAGGTAATCGGGGCAGGATAAGTGGTAATTACAATAAATAATAGGGTAACACAATGGGCTAAAACAATAAGTATGTCTGACACATAGCATCTTCAGCCAGTTCTACTGCACTGATGAAACCAAACCCAAAAAATGTGGTGGCTCTGTTTATTTCTCATTATTGTCAAAAAAATAGATCATAGACTATTTAGAGAAAAGTGAGCCAAGTAAACAGGTAAAACAAGTTCTGAGTCTAAGGTGAGCTCCGGGGTGGATTGTTCTACAGTCAATATCTCGTTGTTGACAGACACACGGGACGTCAGTTCTGAATATGCACCTCTTTTTCACAGTGCTGTGAGACACTCAGAGCATTCGGCCACTTTCACCCTCGGCATACAGGAAATGTGATGAACATTCAAATATAATCTGGAATTGACTAGAAGAGGAATATAGACGATGTCTGGGAAGATGTTGCTCCCAGGGAGCTACCTTCTGTCTGAGATGGGCACAGGTCGCCTGCTGCTGCTCCCGGTCGCCCCGCTCAGCAAGCTCCCGCAAATGGGCCAGCCGGGCCTCCTGCAGGGTCGAAAGAGCCTCGTCCAGCAGAGCAGCCCGATCTCGCCGCCAGCTGTGGATCAGCGTCTGCCTCTGTTCCAGGGTGTAGTGGTACTGGTCCCAGCAACGCTCATGTTCTTGCTGCAGCACAGAAGGAGAGGCCGAATGGCAACGTAACAAATTGATACATAACGTCTCTCAGGTTGGTGGTTCTGGGCATGTCAGGAGTCCGGTGATGGTCCATGATAATTCAGCCTATTTATGGCTCAGCCATCTGTCACTGTACATTGTGATACGTTCTTCTGTTTTCTGCACCTGTCCAATCACTCGTGCTCAAATTCAATTATTTGTTTTTGTCCCCTCAACAAAACATCGCGTCCTGTTAGTGTAACGCAAGCTAAAACCCTGGGTTCCTTTAAATCAGAGCTAGATAAGATTTTAACAGCTCTGAGCTATTAGTTAAGTTCTCCCCAAACGAGCTTGATGGGCCGAACGGCCTCCTCTCCTTTGTAAATTTCTTATGTTCTTATTGCTACTTGTATCTCACTCTGTAAACCTCTTTAAAGCATGTCCCTAATAAACATGTCATTCCACGTCCCATCCCTCTCACATATGGTTCTCCACCCTGTAAAACTGATGCTGCGGGCTGGTGTTTCCGTTGCCATGCCACAAACCTGGCAGACCAAACAGAGCAGAGCTGGACCGAAATGCAGCAGCCTAACAGGCTGAAGGCTAATAGATCACAGTTTAATGGATTTTTAGTTTAAGCCCATCATAGAAAGCAGAGGGCATGAGGCAGTGGACACCATCGATGATATTGTCCAAATTCTCAGTAAGACAAAAGATAATAATACTGAGTAAAGTGAGAGCACAAACTGGCATCCCATCCTAGGGGTCCTCTGCTTCCTGGGATAGGCTCCAGACTCATGGCGGTCCTGCACCTCCCAGGAGGAAGAATAAATGTATGACTGCTGTTGTTTGTTATGAAAATATGCTGTAAATTCACAGACGCACTCTGCGGTTAGACGACCCAGCGTTGTCTGGCCATGATGCAATGGTGGATTTATGTTTGGGAGACACGTGG
Source organism: Brienomyrus brachyistius (assembly GCF_023856365.1). Classification (NCBI taxonomy): domain Eukaryota; kingdom Metazoa; phylum Chordata; class Actinopteri; order Osteoglossiformes; family Mormyridae; genus Brienomyrus; species Brienomyrus brachyistius. The sequence goes on along the minus strand of NC_064533.1, from coordinate 44,535,803 downwards.
ACTCGGTGACAGGCCAAAGCCGATGGAGGTGGATGTGCAGTGTGTGATGACAGAGGCTGCCAGTGGCCAGAGACCCTCAGAGAGCATCACAAGGGTGGGTAACCATCAAGTGTGGCTGAATGTCATGGGGCGAGAATGTCTGGCTGTGATTGGTGAGGTAATAGTGTCTGGCTGTGGGTTGTGGAGTGACAGTGTCTGGCTGTTATTGGTATAGAGACAGTATCTGGCTGTGATTGGCAGAGTGACAAGGTCTGGCTGTGATTGGTGGAGTGACGGTGTCTGGCTGTCATTGGCAGAGTGACAGGGTCTGGCTGTGATCGGTGAAGCGACAGTGTCTGGTTATGATTAGTGAAGCAACAGTGTCTGGCTGTGCATCAAAAATTATATTGACGTGAGGACAAAATCAGCAGTGAGCCTTGGACAGCGATATTAGCTGTGCATGTAAAAAATATCACTCAGTCATGACTACAGAAAACATGGCATTTAAGCAAAGCCATGCAGACCAGGTAAGTGTCCTGAGAGACTCATGGGCTAGACACTGTGCAGTCTGATGCATAGAAAATATATGTAAATATACATGGCAATGTTAACTATGGTACTGTGACTGTGCTGTCACACCATTCACCACCAGATGGCAGTATTAATGCCCACTCTGCAGCACTAACTCCCAAGCCTCCATCACCAGGTAAACATTACATAACCAGCGTTGATAGTTTGTGCAGCAAATATACTATGTAACACACCATTTGCCCACATCAGTCATACCATTTTTATTATATAAAGTGTTTGGTGATACAGGTTGGGGTTGAACGTTAATGAATCTGCTTATATATGCGTTAATGAATCTGCTGTAATGCTGAAAATCTGTAATGATAATGCTGCAAAGGCCAAAAAGACACACCTTTTACTCAAAAATACTGGCAACAGTCTTTGAAAAATCTTAACATGTCTGTGCACCTTCACATTGCTTATGTTCTATTTTGCTGTGAAAAACAAGAAAAAATAAGCCACTCCCACTACTTCACAAGGGAGGCAATTTTTAGAAGGAACCTGGGATTTTTTTGAGGTCTCCAAGTGAACAGTTTTAGACGTCAAAGCTTTTAATGATTAAAGGCCAGAAAATGTCAGAGTGGCTATGTGACAGAAGCTTTCGTTCATGGGAATTTTACTTAGACGAAAATGTTCTGATGGCAGAAGAAAGAAAGAATAGTTTCGAGAGGTGACCAATAAGATTGCGGCAGTGGCAGGTCCAAGCAGCCAGAGTAGGTGGTATCAGCCAATCAGATGTCTTGGTCCAGTCCCCTCTAGTTGCTTGGACCCACCTCCTCTATAATCTGATTATCTCTCTGAACCAAACATTTTTCCTTCTGCCCTCAGAACATTTTTGTGTAAGTAAAACTCCCACGAGCAGAGCTTTGTTTAAAAAAGTGGCTTTCTTCATGTGTATTTATTATGGAGAAGAAACGACAGGAAATTTCAAAGCAGCTCAAAACATTCAGGTAACCGGCCTGGAGAGAAGCACAAAGCTGTGTATTGTGCCATTAAATCAATGTTCATTTCTGTGGTCCTCTGCCGACCAACAGAATGATACGGATCTGGAAAAACAAGGAAAGACATGCAGGCTAAAAGTCAATAGCGGAGCAAAGTTATCGCAGCCTCAGTCGAGAGTGATTAAGTGAAGTGGAAACGTTACGACGGTTTAGCGAGACCATTGACGGCAGATGGCTCGGGGTCAGTTACGTAAGACAGAACGTCCCCAGAGCAGCCATTTTGCACAGGGAATTTCGAGATGGGAGATGAACGCTGCGTGCATTCAGAACAGAGGACGGCGAATGACGAATCGCTGACCATCGACGTGATTGTGGTCACTGGGGTTCACATGTTAATGATGGACTAAAGCTTGAACACAGCAGATCCAAAGCCATGCATGCAAAATAGAAAAGACGCGGGCAGTTATTTATCTAAAAACATGGACACACACATAAAAAAAAAAATCACTGTTAAATGAATATTGCTGCAAAGAAATAAAATAAATTTAACAACATATAATGACAGTGACTCTAAATTAGGCTGGCAAACATTAAAATGGAGGGGATATGAAATGTTATGACACACTTGTATAATTAACTAATAAAAATTGACGCATAATTATTTGGATTCTGAAATGGTGTAACTTTCTTGCAATTCCATGATGACCATTTGAGCGATATGTAGAACATTGTAAATATAAATATATAAGTACTGTCACGCCGTCCTGCCCTTGGGTTTATGGATGTGCTAATCAACCCCAGTAGACCTAGGCCCGGCCCAAACCCAAGCTCAGCGTAAGGCATTGTCCAATACTCCATGAGACCTACTGAACATGCTAACCTCCGTCTTTCTCCCTGCTCCGCTCCACCCTGCCTGATCGTCCCGCTCCTCTGGTCCAAGCCCCTTCCAGTCGTCCCTCTCCTCCCTCGTCCTTCTAGTGATCTCCTCGTGTGCCCCCTCTGCATCAATGGACTGACCTCCCTGGTTATCGGACCTTTGGACCCCACATTCCCGACCACGACTCCAGATCCGGACTTCCACTGCGGCTGCTGTGCTCCCTCCTCTCCGGCTCGCACCCTGCTCGCCTTCCTGACCACGACTCTGACTGCCCCCACTCCGCTTGTTTGCCTCCCTGCTGACATAAAATCAGTACTTTGCGAGTACTTTGCTCCTTAGAAATATGAATGAATGCAATCTATTTCTATGCCCTGCATTCCACTTTGTGAACAAAACCTTAAATAGGTGAGGAAGTAGGGGTTGAACTGAAGCAAAATGGACCTAAGCTGGCATCACCTAAGCACCTGAGCACTAACTGAATGCTAGTGTCCCTGTTCATGGCCAGAAAATGACACGCTCAAGGTGTGTGACACCACCTTCAGGGCTTAGCCATTTTGCGATTTGGAATTTCACTTAAAATAGAATGGGTGTGAGAGGAGGGGAGGGTTTTATGAAAACAACCCCCACCCCCCCCAGCTGGAACGAGCACTGTCAGAGAGTCATACCTCGGCGGTCGTCATGGTGACAGGGGACCCATGGTGGGTTGTGGGGGGGGTTACAGAGGCTGACAGAGCACATCCTATGGCCTGCCGAGCGTGTCATTCACTGGGGCCGCCGGGACAAAAGCGTGGTATGCTCCCCCCAGCGTGTCACGGCTGTCACACGTCAGCGTGTCCGATAGTGGGCTGACTGCGTGGGGGGGGGGGGGGGGTCACTGCAGCAGGGAAAACGGCCACAAGCATTTCCAACACTTTGAAAGTCAAATATGCCGAACAATGCTACTGTCCTCTTAGCCTAAAACGAAATTCCCATTCTAACATTTGGCAACCACACATGAGCCATATTGTAACGGAACCCCCACGGATTACCTGATTTTTATGACCAAAATCAACCTCTCTCAGCTGTTCTTACACTTATGTTTTACAATAATATTGCAGTACATTAATCTTTAAGGGCAGGACATTAAATGTTATGTGTCATTACCTCAGAATTTCATATGAGGAGCCATAGCTTACTGAAGTAACATTGACCGACAGCTAAACAACAAACTGATCAATTACAGGGACTGCAGAGTAGCTGACCATTAAGAAACAGCGGGGATATTGACCAATGAGAGGCTGTGGGGGTACTGACCAATGAGACACTGCAGGGATATTGACCAATGAGAGGCAGCAGGGGTACTGACCAATGAGAGACAGCAGAAAAATTGACCAATGAGAGGCAGCGGGGGTATTGACTAATAAGAGACAGTGGAGGCACTGACCAGCTCCTGTCTAGCTTTATGGGGAAGAAGCCTCTGCAGCATATCCATGTAGAGGATTCTGTGCATGCTCACGCTAGGTGGGTACTGGCTCATGGTAACCTCAAATGCCAGGTGATCTTCTGGAGTCCACCCACAGCACCTGGAATAGAGAAGATAAGAGGGCAACACCATGCAGATTCATATATTCATATGTTCAGGTCTTCTGCTCTGCAGAACTAACCAGAATAGGGTTAGTCATGATATTAGTTAAGACTGGGTACATAACGATGCATTCCTGTCAGCAGAGAAATATCAAAGCCAAGGTTTTGGGCAATGGCGGAAGACAGAACTAAGATAAGAACCCGGAGACCAGGTTATCAAGGTCGCTGCTAGATTAAAGCACGCCCGTGTGTTTGGCATAAGCTGGTACAGAGCCAGCCACCCTGGGCACAAACGGCACTAAGGATGATTTGCTGATTCCTTGCTCATTTCTGCTCCCTGATTTTTTTTATCTTTCAAATTAACGCTTCTGATCAATCCAACTTTGTAAAACAAGACAGGATCACGTGACGAACGCCCTACCTGTCCAGATCTTGCAGGTTGAGCTTGATGGACTCCAGTCTGGACCTGTACTTTTCAGACAGGCCTTGGAACTCACGGATAAGGGACGCTTTCAAATCAGGGTAGGGGCACTCCGAGTGCAGGATCTCTGCCGGGACCTGCCCCATGTCGCCGGGGTCCTCTTGGATGGGAGACAAACATTCCTGCAGGAGTAGCACTGTGCTATTAGCAGACTGTCTACAATGTTGAGGGAGCAGGAGGGCATAGCCGTCATTGACATAGAGTGTTTAGCCCTACCTCTATCTGCATAGCAGACATTTCTCGTTCCAATCGTAGGTATTCAGTACGTAGCTTTTTCTCAATCTCTGCCTGCTGCTCCTTGACAGACTGCACCTGAGTGCAAAGAGGAAATGTAAACAGATCTGGGGGGGGAGAAGAGCAGTTATTCAGCATTCAGCAGCAGGTCAAGTTCACTTTCATAGGTTCATCAGCTGGCGAAGTTTGAATCCCACAAGGGATCCTACTATAACTAATCTACAACACATCAGTGTTGAATTCCCCCTCATCCATAAACACAAACACTCACAGACTCATCGTATTATGTCATGGATGTAGGACTCATTCAGATAAAGCCATGTGGGGACAAGCACTTTAAATTTAAGCACTGTAGCAAAAATTTGCTGTCTTTACCGCCACTGCGCTCACACTAGTTAGCAGCATGTTCAGTGAAACATCGCCCTACGCTGACAGCTCCGAGACTGCTGCACCACATTCTGCGCGAGGTTTACTACATGGCGGTAATGTAAATATGAACACAATGTGAAAAGAGATCTCAGTCTTAGCGCTAGGCCTGTCTTTCCACCACTGATATTTAAGATTCAAGCTATTTATTGTCGCATGTGCAGTACACGATGAAATTCTCAGTGTGTTTAGTCTTTCAGACACTGCAGAAACAGAAACAGCAGCACACTAGATAAGCATATAAAATATATTTACTAGCATAGATAATAAAGATATTAAAGAAAAAAATATGAGTAGCTAACAACGTAAGACATGCCTAAATAAAATAGACTTAAACACATACAGCATACATATGAATATTAACGGGGAAAGATCTCACAGCTCAGGGATGTAAGGTGCCAATAACATGAAGCTGACACTCCGTGAACTGATATTTCCTGTGAAATGTAGTATTTCTCAGGTTAAATGTCAAAGAGATGCTGGGGCAGCCCAGGTGTCAGTACTTTCCATGCATGCAGGGGTTTGAATCTGAGTGCTGTGTACGCCATTTATCTCAAACACTTATCACTGGGGATCTCAGCTGGTTAAGCCTGAGGATCCAGAATATTCCCTAGTCAGTAGGTAATGTTTCAAATTCATGGTGAAAGTTGTCGGTCAGGGTGAGGGGAGTGAAAAGTGTTTCATTTATTAAACTGCGCATTACACAAACAACTGAAAATGGACACTTTTTGGGTACTGACCCAGAAGTTCAGGAACTGATTCATATATATATCACAAGAAAAGGATGATATTTTAATAAAGCATTAATGGCAATGACAGTGACATGGTGGATCAGTATGTAGCACTGTGGCCTCATACCTTTAGGGCTCTGGATTTGACTCTAAATTGTGTGTGTGGACTTTGTCTCTGAATCGCCCATAGAGTATCATGGTGTATGTGTGCTGCAATGGACTGGTGTCTTATCCAGGGTGTCCTCTGTCTCGTGTTCTACACTCCTGGAATAAGCTCACAGCAACCCTTTACTAGCTAACCAGGCAAGGAAGATGGATGGATGAAGGTTTTCATTTACTTGGTGTCTGAGCAACACGACACGTTTACATCAGGGATGGATTACGGACCGGGCCAGCGGGGCCGCTGCCCAGGGGCCCTTGGGGTGCAGGGGGCCCATGGGGCCCCTAGCCCAAAAGAATTTGCAACGCTTATCAACAATGTATTTTCGTTTGTCTATTTTAGAGGGCCTACATTCTTTGATCCTCTGCCTACAAGGGCCCCTGACCCTATAGGGAGGGCGTTTGACTGCCAAGGGCCCTTGAATTGTGGTGGTTGTGGTGGTGGTGCTTGTGGTGGTGGGGGGGGGAGGGGGCCTCGCGAACGTTTTGCCCAGGGGCCCACACAACCCATAATCCGTCCCTGGTTTACATGCAGCGCTAACTTCTGAATCACAATAAACGCAACATTTATCATTTTTTATGTACGTCGTATAATTTATAGAGCAGTAATACCTATTTTTTTCTACAGCTCTTAAAGCACTATGACCGATCATTAAAAGGCACTTTGAAAGCGCTTGATATATATCTGTTACTCCTGTTACCGCTCGGAAAATAACAACAGGAGACATTTTTTAAAAATGAGGCTGAGGAGAGGACCGAGCTGGTTAATACCCTTCCATTTTTTCGCACGGTTTGACCATCGAAGGGGCTGATTTTTAAGCACCAAAGAGCCCAGCTAAAACGAGCAATTACGGATCCGTGGTTTTCCCATTGCTCACGGCGCACTAAGACAGAGCGAACACGCGGCCCATTCCCCACCTCCCCGGCGGGTGTAAAAAAGCGAGCGGCGCCGATATTGATTTACTCCTCAGCTGTGAGCGCATAAGCAGCCACGGGGCTTTTTACTCCGTCCCGCAGTGAGGTCGAAGGTTCCCGAACGGATCCGAGGAAAGACCCAGAGTGGGCGGGGCCAGCCGAGGCTAACCCGCTTGAGAGCGACACGCCGCATCTTCCATCATTCATCAGCTCCGTCGTTCTCTCCTTCTTAATAGAATAAAAAAATTCGCCAAGTGTCAAGAGAGGAGTCGGCCACAAAAGGGCCTTAATTAAACTTTTCACCACCGCCTGCCAAACTGCAGAACCATGAAAAACAGATTAGCTACTGTATGCCTCCCGAGTCTCAGCATGCAATGCTCTCACTTTTAATTTCAGAACTGCCTCGCTGTATTCATATTTCTCTTTTAATATTCATATCCTGCTAATAACTTCAATAAGCAATTGACTTGACCTGGATACCAAAAAGTACAGTATTACAAACTTTTTCCACATATATAGCTGTAGATTATAATACAATAATAAAAAAAAACCCTGGTAAGATTTCCTGCTGGCAATAATAGATTTCGAGTCCTTGGATTGAGTTACAGCCATGGAAAAATTAAGGAAAACTCCATACATATTTTTAAACAAATCTGCATTGTTAAATTCTGGTTTAATCCTAGTTCTGCCGACAGAAGGCTACACTGTGAGGCAGGCTGCTTCCAGGCTCAAAGTTTCTCAGACGGCAGTACACAAGGACAAGGCAAAGCAGGAGACATCGGCAATGACCAAAAACCAGCCAGGTAAAAGGCGCAAGTGACATTCTAATGGCAGAGATGACAGTTAACATATCCGACAGTTTCTCACGAATCATAGGACGACATCAAGTGACCTTCAAAAGGAATGGGAAACATTAAGTGCAGGTGTGAAGTTCACAGCTAGGACAGTGTGTATCAGGCTCCTAGAAGCAGGACTGAAGTCCCATAAAGCAAGAAAGAAACCCTTCATTAATGAGAAACAGAAAAGAACTAGGCTGCAGTTTGCAAATATATACATATATATCCATCCATTTTCCAAACCGCTTATCCTACTGGGTCGCGGGGGGTCCGGAGCCTATCCCAGAAGCAATGGGCACGAAGCAGGGAACAACCCAGGATGGGGGGCCAGTTCATCACAGGTCACACTCACACACCATTCACTCACACATGCACAACTATAGGCAATTTAGCAACTCCAATTAGCCTCAGCATGTCTTTGGACTGTGGGGGGAAACCGGAGTACCTGGAGGAAACCCCACAACGACATGGGGAGAACATGCAAACTCCACACACGTGACCCAGGCAGAGACTCGAACCTGCGTCCCAGCGGTGTGAGGCAACAGTGCTAACCACTGCACCACCATGCCACCCCTAGTACATCATGTCTACTGTAATGGTGGAACAAAGGATGACCTCTCAAAAGCATGTTCTCACCTGCTGCAGGATCAGGTCCAGTTCACAAGGTTGAGAAGGACCTCGCCCCTCCTCGGCCAGTCGGAAACGTAGGTCGTCCCTCAGCTGCCAGATGGGCTTCACTGTGGCTGTCTCGAACACTGCCCGCTCCCTCTCCAGGAGCACATCTGTCCAAGATATGGCCCTCAGTACGGCATGCACCACAAGGGCAAGGCAACAGGAACAGGCGGATGCTGAGGAAGCAGCCGTACCATAGTCCAGAAACTGGGACAGGAATTCCACATCTGCCCCTCCTTGCCCCAAGAATTCTTGAAGCTCTGACTCGGCTTTCCCACTGGAGTATCAAAAGTGACAGGAAAGAGTTTCAAGAACGAATGAGGATTCGTGTCTAAAAGACACCTTGGTGACAATTTTCCAGCCAATGGCAACTGGTGCATTCGATAAAAAATCGACACGACTGTAACTATAGAGAAACACTAAGGAGATAATTCAGTTACTTCTTTGTCTAAGAGCTATTTTTAAAATTCAATTACTTGCTAAAGCTCCAGATTGACCAGTAATTGCTCTTTAAGTGGAGCACTGAGCACCTGTAGGGATTATTTGATGGAAAGGTCTCCGGCGTTATGTAAAAGCAATGTTTGCCCTTCGGATGTACCAAATTAACAAGGAACCATCCGAGAATGCTGGAAAACAGCACAACACCTGAGACTACAGTGTGGTGCAAGTACTGATGCGTTTATAAGCTTTCAAGAACAATCTTCTTGTTTGAGCATTTTGGAGTCATGTGAGTGATTCCCCCCCCCATCCCCCCCCCGCCCCGCCCAGCCCCCCAAGGCATCCTCCAGTTAGTTCTTCTCTTGTCAGCTGTTTCTTGAGTCACTCCGTGAGCTAAGCAATGCCAGCCGATTGCTTTCATTCTGGGCAGGGGGCTGAGTTCCCACTCTGTCTCACCGGGCCCTGGCTAATCTGCCGTGCTCTCGACTCCAGGCCTGTCGGTGCTGTCTCAGAAGCGTGTTCTCTTTGGACCTCTGTGCTGCCTGGCGCGTTCTCAGGATCTGGGAAGAACGCTGCTTAATTAGCACTCCATCCAACGGTAAATCCAATATTAAATGAGAGGTGCACAAAAATCAAACAAACAACACAGAACAGGCGACAGAACACAGGGGTGATTCTAGGATTTTTTTAAGGTAAGGGACATAAGCAGAACCGTAATTCATACAGAGGGGCCAACCTTATCATCAGCCAATGGTATGTTTTGAATCAGTGAGTGATGGGGAGAGGGCACTCCGGCGACCAATCAGCTGGAGTCAGGGCCCCTGTGGCCCCACCTCAGTATGTACCTCCAGTTAAACATATTTAATTATACATCTATATTTCATAGAGCTAAAATAAATGTTAACTCAGTGTGTAGCATTGTGAATCCCACCCGTTGTGTGAGTTTGGAGTTTGCATGTTCTGCTCATGCGGCGTGTTTCCTCCCGCAGTCCAATGACATGCATTTAGATATTTAAATTGCCTGTGTGTGTGTGTGTGTGTGTTTGTGCTCTGTAACACACTAGTATCCCATCCAATGCATATGCTACCCTTGTACTCTCTGCTGCCTGGGAAGGGCTTCCGGTTCCCTGCAGCCCTGAACAGATTAAGTGGGTGTATGGATGGATGGATAGATGGATGCATGGATGGATGGATGGAAAGTGCCACACAAACCATGGACTCTAGACATACTGCTGGATTTTTGCCTAATACATTTTAGCACAGCTAAACTAAAAGTTAAATGTTGACCATTGTGCGCTGCAAATCCACAACAAAAAGGGCGAGAAAATGGATTTTACTGACTCTTGTTACAGCCATTGTTAATTGCTGTGGCCCTTTGATACAGGCTATGAAGTACCTCTGTGGGATTTTGTGCAATGGAGTCTTGTCATGAAGCCTTGAATGGAAAGGACACCCTCAATTTAAAATGTTGGCAACATAGCATACAGTAGATAAATCTCTGCTGGGAAAACAGCAGTTGGGGTGGGGGAGGGGCAGCAGTCCCTTTAATTATGTGGATGTTTTAGTTAACACACTGCTGACCACATGACCAAAACTTATCACATGCCCAGGGTCTAGGACAGTGCGACTCCCAGCCCACCTGGTCACGCTAACAGTATCCTAGGTCACTCCCTGTATCGTAGTCGTACTCCATTACAGCAGATGCATTTAACACTCTAACACACCATCACTCGCCATCTCATCTCGCCAGCAAAAGAAAAAAAAAACCCACAAGCATAATTTTCACAGCACCAAAAAACCAAGGTGGCTCACTTGTAATTTTCAGACTATGTTGAAGAATTAATTTCCAGTCATGATGCGTCATGGTATTATGAAAAGGGATAAAATTAATTTTCTTGTAATTTCCATAACAAATCAAACAGTCAGAACGAGGAAACACATAAACAACCTTTGCTCAGACCTACAGGACCGGCCAGTGATTATGGATGTATTTTTTGTTTTGTTTATCGGAGGCTGAACATCCATCCTTCCTCCAACAGCTTATCAAGTACAGTGCTATGGGAGGCTGGGGCCGTACTGCATACAGCTCAGGGAACGGGGGGGGGAGAGCACTGCAGTGGAGGGGGCACTCAGAGACAAACACACACACGCACATACACGCACATATGTACACTCATGCATACGCATGCACATGCACACATAGATACACACACGCATACACAAGTACACATACATGCACATGCACGCACATACATGCACACATACACGCATACACACGCAAATGCACACGTAGATGCACACATGCAAACACACTTACACACACACATACACACACATGCACACTTACACACACACACACACACACACACTTTGGGCAGTTTAGAGCCACTTCTCTGTTGCATGTTATCAAACTGTGGGAAGAAACCAGAGGACCCAGAATAAATGCACAACCCCCCTTCCAGAACATCGAGGGGGGGGATTGAACCCCCCAACCCTTTAGTAACACTCCAGATCTTTTTCTCTTTGAGCATTAGTATGATATAATTATAATATAATTACTATAATTTACCAAGAGATCGCAATGTTAGTCATCCTTTGAAGAAGTACAAAACAGTAGAATTTGGGAAACAAATTCAGTTTGGCGATACCTATCCATCTTGATTGTGTGACATCAGAGTACAAAACATGTCAGTGACTGCTGACGTACGACTTGATTTCTTTATGCAAATGGCAACTTGTCTTACCATAACCATAACCTTTCATGTGCTGATGTAATCATGTCAGGTAAATTTGGGTTTCTCCTCATTTTTACAGCTATATTTTGACTCTTCGGGGATAACAAAAAAAATGGTTATATAACTTAGTAGTGCCCAGTGGGTTCTGGGATAGGCTCCAGGCCCACCGCGACCCTGTACTGGGTAATGGATGGAAGACTGATGGATGAAAATATAACAGTCTTTTCCCATGCTGGTCTCAGCTTGATTTAGTCTTGGGCTGGACCTGCCATGAGAAGTCAACATGTAAACTGGTATCGTCTATCTGCCGGCTTTAATCGTCATATCACTGGCGCCACTGCCATCACTGTTTAGCTTCACAGCCGTGAGTCTCCCCTGCGGGTCGCATGCTGATTGCAATCTTATCGGGATGTCTCCCCGCAAAGATGTCAGGATGTACCCTCGACACCTCGAAAGTCAGCCTGATCCAGCACTGCTCTCTCTCTCTCTCTCTCTCTCTCGCTCACTCACCCTCGCACATGCACAAATTAATTTTATCGCAATCCGCAAAAGACTCCCAGCCAGCCTGAGCTTTTTTGGGGGGCGGTGGGGGGGTTAGGTGCCGAATGATGTATGCAAACATGACCCGCCTTATCTGGCCTGTGCAGAGAACTTAACTGGCGTACACCTCAGGCAAATGTAATGATGCGGCAAACTGCTGCTCCAGCTGTAAAACCCCCATTAGGATACTGCCAGTCTGAAGGCATAATCCCCCCCACCCTCGGGGTTACAGAGACAGGACAAGGCATGGCAAACACATTGAATGTATAAACGGCTGCATGGTTCATCACATTATAGACACATGGACATTCAGCATTGCCATTCTATCCTTTATCGCTTATCGATCTTCTTCATAATATTTGGGCACCATGCTTGCAGTAATAAGCGCGACACCATCAGTGCACTTAGAGCTTTTTGTGACGTATGTGTGAGCTATTCATCCAGTGCCGATCCCACACAGCACGTGACTTGAGCAAGCGCTGGATTTAAATGGCAAACTTCTTTACTGACTATAAAGCCCGTATTAATTTCTCACGTTATGGCCTTTCTTTGCAGGGAATCAACTGGTAAATGGCACCATCAAAATAACTCTGTTTTTAAGAAAGATTTAAATTAGTTCATAAAATGTATGCAGCTGAATTGTACGCGTCCACTCCAAAAAAGAGAAATTCTCTATTTTATATATATATATATATATATATATATATATATATATATATATATATATACACACACACACACACACAACTAAACAGTAATATATTAAAAATGCATATTTCTATTATTATTATTATTATTACTCTACTTTTACTTGCTTTTTATGATGATTATTATATCATTTTGTTCGGATTATCCACAAGGCACCATGACAATGAGTGTCGAAATATTTCATGTCATGCCTAGAATACAACGTCCAAGACCCGTTGATTCATTCCAAGCACACATGAAAATACTTCACCTCCATCTTCAAAAGAAAAGTATTTTTCCTTCATGTAGTTTAAAAAGTAAAACGAGCTATTGCAATTTCACTGATAATATGGAGCAAAAACACTGACATTGGCATGGCCTATGAAGATTTATTGGGGGTATAAATGGAGGATTTCGCTGGATGAGAAGCCAATTACAATGCAGGGGTGACATTTTGGTGCTTTCTCATCTTTGGAATGTGAACAGTTATTTAAAAGGAAGAAGAAATTTTAGATATTTTAGAATGAATACGATTCCCCCATCGACTGGTCTTGAGTGTTCTGACAGAGTCTATATCTTCAATAGTCACAAAAGAAGAAAAAAAAAAAGATTCTTTCGCCAAGGTGCATTTGGTTCACTTAATAATTACACGCTTCAAAGTACAGTGGTGAGAGCCACAAAGACCCTGGCAGCAATTTGCAGCAGGTTCCCGCCAGTGACACGAGAGTAAAAAAAGAAAAAACATCTAATCAATAAATAGGTCCTCTGATTTATAGCACCTGCCCATCCATCTACAGATTTTATACCATTATTAGCCTGCTGAAAAGATAAGTATCCATGGGGGGGGGGGGTGACAGAACAGCCACAAAGTAGACTTTTCCTCAGTAGCAGAACAAAGAAAATAACGGCATGTCCTCTGTGCTGACAGGACACGGGGAAATTTTGGAGAGAAGCCTTTCCATTATTAATAGGGAGTTCTACTGAAATTCCATTTCACAGGTTGTTTGTCGACTGTAGTCTGCCGGGCCTCTACACCAAATGATACGTTTCATTTTGTTAATTATCACTTTCATGCACCATTTTATGAGAGTGCAGATCACAGTCAGCGTGATCTGTCAGCCTCATACCAAATGTCAAATTCAATATTCAGGCCTGCTAGCCGATCTGCTCTATGACTTTTGATAGTTTTAGCAGTGACCAAGGGAAAGTTGCTTAACTGTGTTTTTGTTGCTTAAATTCATCCAAAACAACGTCCATGTGATGCCTTAAATGAAAAAAAAAAAACCTTGTTTCAGAGTTTCAAAAATCATGTTGCACAGTATTTGAAAGAGTGACGAGGGCAGAGGTACTTCTGATCTTCACAACCTGCACATTTACTGTAGAGGTGCTCCAGAAGACTTGGGCAAACGTAAATGTAAAGCAATGACCGAGCCAGGAAAATCTCTAATCTATATCCTAGTTGGGTCACGCCCACCATCGAGGTGCATCGTGACCCTGCGACCGGCTACTACGGGCCTCTCCAAGCTGAGATAGCAGGGAAAGGCTCTGGTTATAGAAGTACTGTGAGGTCAACAGCATCTTCTTAGTGGGAAAGAGCTGTACAGGCTACAGCTGTACAACGGACAAAGATGTCTATGAGTCAGCAATGTCCTGGTCAATCCGGGAAGCTGGGCTGTTTGGCAGAGAGGATAGAATAGGGCATTACTATAAAAGTCCCCTAAAAAAGGCTGCAAGTTCACAACAGTGTATTTAAGTGCTTTGGGAAGCATGTGGCAAAAGGTTCTGTGATTGAACTTAATTGCCCATAGCATGTGATTTTGTGTGTGTGTCCGTGCCTTGTGCTGGACTGGGATGCTATCCAGGGTACACTGCCCAGTGCTCTGTGCTTCCTGGGATAGGCTCCAGGCCTACGATGACCTGGATGGATATTTCTGGTCCAAAAGCCAAACGATTCCTCCAGGGTGAACCCAGCACAGCAAATTAGCCAGCCGATCTCCATCTCTACTTCTAAGCAAGCCAGTGGCATATGTTTATAGGGTGGCAGTTCATTATCAAGTACAGCAAGTACAACAAGCTTAGTTTGAAACATTTCATGAAGGAGAGAAAAAAGTGACTCTTCAGTAACCGTGATGACAAATGTCTTGCCAGCAGACTAAATAAATTAAGACCTTCACAGAGAATATTTTCCAGTAAAACTATCCATTCTCCATACCTACCTCACCATTATGGAGTCACAGAGAGCCTGGAATACCTCACACACCCTGGACAGGATGCTAGTCCATTGCAGGGCACGTACACTTCAGAAACAATGGGCGACTTAGACATTCCAGCTTGGCTAACCACATGTTTTTACACTGTGGGTGGAAACCAGAGAGCCCGGAAGGAACCAGCACACACACAAACATCTTCCAGAAAAGATTTTAAATATTCCTGTCCCTCAACATTCCTAACCGGTTTCTCAGAGCTTGTGCAATTTTGGCAAAACTGCTGCAGGTCCAAAGAGATGTTGAGATGTACCTTCTGTTAAAGTTACTTCTGTCCAGTGCACATTTGGTCACATGTGCTCAGAATCAACATCAAGCTGTAATTAACTCATTTACTATAAGGAATGTGTTTGTGTCATTCCTACATTTGAACAGAAACCACAGACTTAATTTTCATTTCATTTAAGCCTTATAGCCTGGATGCTGAAGTTATTCTTCGACAATTATTGCACAGTGGTACAAGATATAGGCTCATCCTCTGACTTAAGATGTTAGTCCTTTGCTCAGGGCTCATGATACTTCAAAACATATAACTGGAGAATATGCTTTGTTATAGCACTTGTCATAAGAATGTGCTTTCCAAAAAAAAAATTCACTGAATTATTTGGTTAATACTTTGGTCGAATATGTTCCTGCACATTTTCCAGTGCAAGTTATTGTAGCTAATACACAATCTAACATACTTTGATTATTATGGTAAAGAGATATGCATCTTTTAGTGATATAGCGTTTATTGTGGTTTTATAGGTACTAGTGGCCCGGTAACTGAAAAGCAGTGATAAGCTAGAGAATGGATGATGACTTCCCCACGTTGAAATGTCTTTCTATCGTGTTCATCTCCATTGTTCCTCTTGCTGCACACATCTCCATTCCCTTCCCAATCTTGAGTCACATAGTTTCGTTCTCCATCTGCCCTGGAGCGAATCTCGTAGCAGATCATTGGAACCTTTACTCACAGAACATTGGATTCATTAAGTAGAGAAAAGGATGAAACTGAAATGAATATCACGTGAAAACGGAATATTTAACTACTATAAGAACCCATGTAGTTGCATCAGCTAGTATGTTGGTCTGTAAGAGAATTGTGAAAAAGGTCAGTCCTACCTTTTCCTCAAGCTGAGCAGAGTCACGTTTCTTGGCTTCCAC